>NW_028270184.1:51880704-51969592 GCF_037043375.1 Chiloscyllium plagiosum | reverse complement strand
CGAGAGGGATAGAGGCCGAGAGGGATAGAGGCCGAGAGTGAGAGTGAGAGAAGGTGAGAGCGGGAGGGAGGGCGAGAGAGGAAGTGAGTGTGGGAGAGGGTGAGAGGGCGAGAGAGGGAAAGAGGGCGAAGGAGGGAGTGAGGGCGTGTGAGGGTGAGAGGGTGAGAGAGGCAGATAGTGTGAGATAGGGCGAGATGGCGAGAGAGGGAGTGAGGGCGAGAGAGAGAGAGAGGGCGAGAGCGGGAGAGAGGGCGATAGGCGGAGAGAGGGCGAGAGCGGGAGAGAGGTTGAGAGATGGATAGAGGACGAAAGAGGGCAAGAGGGCGAAAGAAGGAGAGGTGGCAAGAGAGAGGGAGAGAGGGCGAGAGCGGGACAGAGGGCAGTGAGAGGGAGAGCGAGCAAGTGCGAGAGAGAGGAAGAGGGAGAGAGGGCGAGAGAGGGAGAGAGGACGAGAGAGAGTGGGCGAGAGAAGGTAAGAGAGGGAGAGAGGGTGAGAGAGTTTGAGAGGCTGAGAAAGCGAAAGAGGGAGAGAGGGCGAGAGATAGAAAGAGGGCGAGAGAGGGAGACAGGGCGAGAGAAAGAAAGAGGGCGAGAGAGGGAAAGAGGTCGAGAGCGGGATAGAGGACGAAAGAGAGGGAGAGAGGACGAGAGAGAGAGAGGGCGATAGAAGGTGAGTGAGGGAGCGAGGGTGAGAGAGTGTGGGAGGCTGAGAAAGCAAAAGAGGGAGAGAGGGCGAGAGAAAGAAAGAGGGCGAGACAGGGAGAGAGTGCGAGAGCGGGAGAGAGGGCGAGAGATGGAGAGAAGGAGAGAGAGGGCGAGAGACGCTGAGAGAGGGACAGAGGGCGAGAGACGGAAGAGGGAGAGAGAGGGAGAGAGAGGGCGAGAGAGGATGAGAGGGTGAGAGAGGGAGAGAGGGAAAGAGAGGGAGAGACGGTGAGATGGAGAGAGGGCGGGAAAGGGAGAGACTGCGAGAGGGCGAGAGAGAGAGGGAGTGAGGGTGAGAGAGGGAGAGTGAGTGTGATAGTCTGACAGAGTGCGAGAGGGCGAGAGAGGGAGAGAGGTAGAGAGAGGGAGAGAGGGCGAGAGGGAGAGAGGGCGAGAGTGAGAGTTAGAGAGGGTGAGAGTGGAAGAGAGGGTGAGAGAGGCAGAGAGCGTGAGAGAGGGCGAGAGGGCGAGAGGGCGAGAGAGGGAGAGAGGGCGAGAGAGGGAGAGGGTACAAAAGAGGGAGAGAGGGCGAGAGAGGGAGAGAGGCCGAGAGGGTGAGAGAGGTCGAACGATGGAGTGAGGGCGAGTGAGGGAGAGAGGGCGAAGGAGGGAGAGAGGTCGAAAAAAAGCAGAGAGTGTGAGAGAGGGCGAGATGGCGAGAGAGGGAGAGAGGGTGAGAGAGGGAGAGTGGCCGAGAGAGGGAGAGTGAGAGCGAGAGAGGGAGAGAAGGCGAGAGAGGCAGAGAAGGAGAGAGTGCGAGAGAGGGAGAGAGTATGAAAGAGGGAGAGAGGGCGAGAGAGAGAGAGGGCAACAGAGGGAGAGAGGGCGAGACATGGATAGAGGTCGAAAGAGGGAGAGGTGGCAAGAGAGAGGGAGAGAGGGTGAGAAAGGGAAAGAGGGCGAGAGAGGGCCAGAGGGTGAGAGATAGCGAGAGGGTAGAGAGTGGGAGATATGGCAGAGAGGGTGAAATTACAAGCAAGTGCGAGAGACAGGGAGAGGGAGAGAAGGTAAGAGAGGGAGAGAGGGTGAGAGCGTGTGAGAGGTTGAGAAAGCGAAAGAGGGAGAGAGGGCGAGAGAAAGAAAGAGGGCGAGAGAGGGAGACAGGGCGAGAGAAAGAAAGAGGGCGAGAGAGGGAGAGAGGGCGAGAGCGGGAGAGAGGGTGAGAGATAGAGCGAGGGAGAGAGAGGGCGAGAGACGCCGGGAGAGGGAGCAAGGGCGAGAGACGGAGAGAGGGCAGGAGAGGGAGAGAGGGTGAGATGGAGAGAGAGCGGGAGAGGGAGGGAGTGAGGGTGAGAGAGGGAGAGTGAGTTTGATAGGGTGAGAGAGGGCGAGAGGGATAGAGTGTGAGATAGGGCGAGATGGCGAGAGAGGGAGAGAGGGCGAGAGAGGGAGAGAGAGGGCGAGAGCGGGAGAGAGGGTGAGAGATGGATAGAGGGCGAAAGAGGGCAAGAGGGCGAAAGAGGAAGAGGTGGCAAGAGAGAGGGAGAGAGGGCGAGAGAGAGAGAGAGGGCACAGAGGGAGAGAGGGCGAGCAAGTGCGCGAGAGAGGGAGAGTGAGAGAGGGCGAGAGAGGGAGAGAGGGCGAAAGAAAGGGAGAGAGGACGAGAGAGAGAGGGCGAGAGAAGGTAAGAAAGGGAGAGAGGGTGAGAGAGTGTGAGAGGCTGAGAAAGCGAAAGAGGGAGAGAGGACGAGAGAGAGAGGGCGAGAGAAGGTGAGTGAGGGAGCGAGGGTTAGAGAGTGTTGGAGGCTGAGAAAGCAAAAGAGTGAGAGAGGGCGAGAGAAAGAAAGAAGGCGAGACAGGGAGAGAGTGCAAGAGCGGGAGAGAGGGCGAGAGATGGAGAGAAGGAGAGAGAGGGCGAGAGACGCTGAGAGAGGGAGAGAGGGCGAGAGACGGAAGACGGAGAGAGAGGGCGAGAGAGGATGAGAGGGTGAGAGAGGGAGAGAGGGAAAGAGAGGGAGAGACGGTGAGATGGAGAGAGGGCGGGAAAGGGAGAGACTGCGAGAGGGCGAGAGAGAGAGGGAGTGAGGGTGAGAGAGGGAGAGTGAGTGTGATAGTCTGACAGAGTGCGAGAGGGCGAGAGAGGGAGAGAGGGAAAGAGAGGGAGAGACGGTGAGATGGAGAGAGGGCGGGTAAGGGAGAGACTGCGAGCGGGCGAGAGTGAGAGTTAGAGAGGGTGAGAGTGGAAGAGAGGGTGAGAGAGGCAGAGAGCGTGAGAGAGGGCGAGAGGGCGAGAGAGGGAGAGAGGGCGAGAGAGGGAGAGAGTACAAAAGAGGGAGAGAGGGCGAGAGAGGGAGAGAGGCCGAGAGGGTGAGAGAGGTCGAACGATGGAGTGAGGGCGAGTGAGGGAGAGAGGGCAAAGGAGGGAGAGAGGTCGAAAAAAGGCAGAGAGTGTGAGAGAGGGCGAGATGGCGAGAGAGGGAGAGAGGGTGAGAGAGGGAGAGTGGCCGAGTGAGGGAGAGTGAGAGCGAGAGAGGGAGAGAAGGCGAGAGAGGCAGAGAAGGAGAGAGTGCGAGAGAGGGAGAGAGTACGAAAGAGGGAGAGAGGGCGAGAGAGAGAGAGGGCAACAGAGGGAGAGAGGGCGAGACATGGATAGAGGTCGAAAGAGAGAGAGGTGGCAAGAGAGAGGGAGAGAGGGTGAGAAAGAGAAAGAGGGCGAGAGAGGGCCAGAGGGTGAGAGATAGCGAAAGGGTGAGAGTGGGAGATATGGCAGAGAGGGTGAAATTACAAGCAAGTGCGAGAGACAGGGAGAGGGAGAGAAGGTAAGAGAGGGAGAGAGGGTGAGAGCGTGTGAGAGGCTGAGAATGCGAAAGAGGGAGAGAGGGCGAGAGGGTGAGAGAGGTCGAACGATGGAGTGAGGGCGAGTGAGGGAGAGAGGGCGAGAGCGGGAGAGGGGGTGAGAGATAGAGCGAGGGAGAGAGAGGGCGAGAAACGCCGAGAGAGGGAGAAAGGGCGAGAGACGGAGAGAGGGCAGGAGAGGGAGAGAGGGTGAGATGGAGAGAGAGCGGGAGAGGGAGGGAGTGAGGGTGAGAGAGGGAGAGTGAGTTCGATAGGGTGAGAGAGGGCGAGAGGGATAGAGTGTGAGATAGGGCGAGATGGCGAGAGAGGGAGAGAGGGCGATAGGCGGAGAGAGGGCGAGAGCGGGAGAGAGGGTGAGAGATGGATAGAGGGCGAAAGAGGGCAAGAGGGCGAAAGAGGAAGAGGTGGCAAGAGAGAGGGAGAGAGGGCGAGAGAGGGAGAGAGGGCACAGAGGGAGAGAGGGCGAGCAAGTGCGCGAGAGAGGGAGAGTGAGAGAGGGCGAGAGAGGGAGAGAGGGCGAAAGAAAGGGAGAGAGGACGAGAGAGAGAGGGCGAGAGAAGGTAAGAAAGCGAGAGAGGGTGAGAGAGTGTGAGAGGCTGAGAAAGCAAAAGAGGGAGAGAGGACGAGAGAGAGAGGGCGAGAGAAGGTGAGTGAGGGAGCGAGGGTGAGAGAGTGTGGGAGGCTGAGACAGCAAAAGAGGGAGAGAGGGCGAGAGAAAGAAAGAAGGCGAGACAGGGAGAGAGTGCGAGAGCGGGAGAGAGGGCGAGAGATGGAGAGAAGGAGAGAGAGGGCGAGAGACGCTGAGAGAGGGAGAGAGGGCGAGAGACGGAAGACGGAGAGAGAGGGCGAGAGAGGATGAGAGGGTGAGAGAGGGAGAGAGGGAAAGAGAGGGAGAGACGGTGAGATGGAGAGAGGGTGGGAAAGGGAGAGACTGCGAGAGGGCGAGAGAGAGAGGGAGTGAGAGTGAGAGAGGGAGAGTGAGTGTGATAGTCTGACAGAGTGCGAGAGGGCGAGAGAGGGAGAGAGGTAGAGAGAGGGAGAGAGGGCGAGACTGCGAGAGGGCGAGAGTGAGAGTTAGAGAGGGTGAGAGTGGAAGAGAGGGTGAGAGAGGCAGAGAGCGTGAGAGAGGGCGAGAGGGCGAGAGAGGGAGAGAGGGTGAGAGAGGGAGAGTGGCCGAGAGAGGGAGAGTGAGAGCGAGAGAGGGAGAGAAGGCGAGAGAGGCAGAGAGGGAGAGAGTGCGAGAGAGGGAGAGAGTACGAAAGAGGGCGAGTGAGGGAGAGAGGGTGAAGGAGGGAGAGAGGTCGAAAGAGAGAGAGAGTGTGAGAGAGGGCGAGATGGCGAGAGAGGGAGAGAGGGTGAGAGAGGGAGAGTGGCCGAGAGAGGGAGAGTGAGAGCGAGAGAGGGAGAGAAGGCGAGAGAGGCAGAGAGGGAGAGAGTGCGAGAGAGGGAGAGAGTACGAAAGAGGGAGAGAGGGCGAGAGAGAGAGAGGGCAACAGAGGGAGAGAGGGCGAGAGATGGATAGAGATCGAAAGAGGGAGAGAGAGCGAAAGAGGGAGAGGTGGCAAGAGAGAGGGAGAGAGGGTGAGAAAGGGAAAGAGGGCGAGAGAGGGCAAGAGGGTGAGAGATAGCGAGAGGGTGAGAGTGGGAGATAATGCAGAGAGGGTGAAATTACGAGCAAGTGCGAGAGACAGGGAGAGGGAGAGAGGGCGAAAGAGAGGGAGAGAGAGCGAGAGAGAGTGAGTGAATGGGTGAGAAAAGGCGTTAGAGGGCGAGAGGGCAAAAGAGGGAGAGGTGGCAAGAGAGAGGGAGAGAGAGGGCAAGAGAGAGCGAGAGAGGGAGATAGGGAGAGAGGGCGAGAGAGGGAGAGAGTACGAAAGAGGGAGAGAGTGCGAGAGTGAGTGAGGGCGAGAGAAGGCGAGAGAGGGAGAGAGGGCGAAAGAGGGCGAGAGGCCAAAAGACGGAGAGGTGTCAAGAGTGAGGGAGAGAGTGGACAAGAGAGAGTGAGAGAGGGAGATAGGGACAGAGGGTGAGAGAGGGAGAGAGTACAAAAGAGAGAGAGAGGGCAAGAGGGTAAGAGGGGGAGTGAGGGCATAGGAGAGCGTGAGGGCGTGTGATGGAGCGAGGGCGTAGGAGGGAGAGAGGGCAAGAGAGGAAGAGAGTGTGAGAGGGCGAGAGGGCGAGAGAGGGAGAGAGGGCAAGGGGGGAGAGAGTGCGAAGGAGGGAGTGAGGGCGTGTGAGGGTGAGAGAGGCAGAGAGTGTGAGATAGGGCGAGATGGCGAGAGAGGGAGAGAGGGCGAGAGAGGGAGAGAGAGGGAGAGAGGGCGAGAGCGGGAGAGAGGGCGATAGGCGGAGAGAGGGCGAGAGCAGGAGCGAGGGTGAGAGATGGATAGAGGGCGAAAGAGGGCAAGAGGGCGAAAGAGAGAGAGGTGGCAAGAGAGAGGGAGAGAGGGCGAGAGAGGGAGAGAGGGCACAGAGGGAGAGAGGGCGAGCAAGTGCGCGAGAGAGGGAGAGGGAGAGAAGGTAAGAGAGGGAGAGAGGGTGAGAGCGTGTGAGAGGCTGAGAAAGCGAAAGAGGGAGAGAGGGCGAGAGAAAGAAAGAGGGCGAGAGAGGGAGACAGGGCGAGAGAAAGAAAGAGGGCGAGAGAGGGAGCGAGAGGGCGAGAGCGGGAGAGAGCGTGAGAGATAGAGCGAGGGAGAGAGAGGGCGAGAGACGCCGAGAGAGGGAGAAAGGGCGAGAGACGGAGAGAGGGCAGGAGCGGGAGAGAGGGTGAGATGGAGAGAGAGCGGGAGAGGGAGGGAGTGAGGGTGAGAGAGGGAGAGTGAGTTCGATAGGGTGAGAGAGGGCGAGAGAGAGAGAGAGGGAGAGAGGACGAGAGAGGGAGAAGGGCGAACGAGGGAGTGAGGGCGTGTGAAGGTGAGAGAGGCAGAGAATGTGAAATAGGGCGAGATGGCGAGAGAGGGAGAGAGGACGAGAGAGGGAGAGAGAGGGAGAGAGGGCGAGAGCGGGAGAGAGGGCGATAGGCGGAGGGAGGGTGAGAGAATGATAGCGGGCGGAAGAGGGACAGGTGGCAAGAGAGCGGGAGAGAGGGCGAGAGAGGGATAGAAGGAGAGAGGGCGAATGTGTGAGAGAGGGTGAAAGAGGCAGAGAATGTGAGAGGGCGAGAGGGCGAGAGAGGGAGAGAGGGCGAGAGAGGGAGAGTGGGTAAGAGAGGTAGAGAGGGCAAGAGAGAGGGAGAGAGTACGTGAAAGGGAGTGCGTACAAAAGAGGGAGAGAAGGCGAGAGAGGGAGAGAGGGCGACAGGGGGACAGAGGGCGAAGGAGGGAGAGGTGGCAAGAGAGAGGGTGAGAGGGCTAGAGAGGGAGAGAGGGCGAGATATGGAGAAAGGGTGAAAGAGGGCAAGAGGGCGAAAGTGGGCAAGAGGGCCAAAGAGGGAGGGCGAGCAAGTGCGAGAGAGAGGGATAGGGAGAGAGGGACAGAGGGTGAATGAAAGGGAGAGAGGGCGAGTGAGAGAGAGGGCGAGAGAAAGCGAAAGAGGGAGAGACGGCGAGAAAGGGAGAGAGTACGAAAGAGGGAGAGAGAGCAAGAGAGGGAGAGAGGGCGATGGGGGGGGAGACGGCAAAGGAGGGAGTGAGGGCGAGAGAGGGCGAGAGGACAAATGAGGGAGAGAGGGCGAGAGAGGGCGAGCGATGGAGAGAGGGAGAGAGGGCGAGAGAGGGAGAGGGTACAAAAGAGGGAGAGAAGGCGAGAGAGGGAGAGAGGGTGAGGAGGAGAAAGGGCGAAGGAGGGAGTGATGTCGAGTGAGGG
The DNA here is from genome assembly GCF_037043375.1 of Chiloscyllium plagiosum. Lineage (NCBI taxonomy): Eukaryota > Metazoa > Chordata > Chondrichthyes > Orectolobiformes > Hemiscylliidae > Chiloscyllium > Chiloscyllium plagiosum. Next base: position 51,962,287 of record NW_028270184.1, on the reverse strand, counting down.
AGAGAGGGCGAAGGAGGCACAGAGGGCGAGCGATGGAGAGAGGGAGATAGGCCGAGAGTGGGAGAGAGAAAGCGAGAGAGGGAGAGAGGGCGAGCAAGTGCGAGAAAGGGTGATAGAGGGTGAGAGGCTGAGAAAGCAAAAGAGGGAGAGAGGGCGAGAGAAAGAAAGAGGGCAAGAGAGGGAGAGAGGGCGAGAGAAAGAAAGAGGGCGAGAGAGGGAGAGAGAGCGAGAGCGGGAGAAAGGGCGAGAGATAGAGATGGGGAGAGAGAGGGCGAGAGACGCCGAGAGAGGGAGAGAGGGCGAGAGACGGAGAGAGGGAGAGAGAGGGCGAGAGAGGATGAGAGGGCGAGAGAGGGAGGGAGGGCAGGAGAGGGAGAGAGGGTGAGATGGAGAGAGAGCGGGAGAGGGAGGGACTGAGGGTGAGAGAGGGAGAGTGAGAACGATAGGGTGAGAGAGTGCGACAGGGAGGGAGAGGGAGAGAGGGCGAGAGAGGCAGAGAGGGCGAATGAGGGAGTGATGGCGTGTGAGGGTGAGAGAGGCAGAGAGTGTGAGATAGGCCGAGATGGTGAGAGAGGGAGAGAGGGCGAGAGAGGGAGAGAGAGGGAGAGATGGATAGCGGGTGAAAGAGGGAGAGGTGGCAGGAGAGAGGGAGAGCGAGCGAGAGAGGGAGAGAGGGCAGAGAGGGAGAGAGGGCGAAAGTGGGAGAGAGGGTGAAAGAGGCAGAGAATGTGAGAGAGGGCGAGAGGGCGAGAGAGGGCGAGAGAGGGAGATTGGGTGAGAGAGGGAGGGAGGGCAAGAGAGAGCGAGAGAGGGAGAGAGGGAGAGAGTGCGAGAGAGGGAGAGAGTACGTGAAAGGGAGATAGTACGAAAGAGGGAGGGAAGGCGAGAGATGGAGAGAGGGCGATGGGGAGGGAGGGTAAAGGAGGGAGTGAGGGTGAGAGAGGGAGAGTGTATGAAAGAGGTAGAAAGGGAGAGAGGGCGAGAGATGGAGAGAGTACGAAAGATGGAGAGTGGGCGACAGAGGGAGAGAGGGCAAGAGAGTGCGAGAGAGGGAGAGAGGGAGAGAGTACAAAACAGGGAGAGAAGGCGAGAGATTGAGAGAGGGTGAGAGGGGGAGAGAGAGGGAGAGATGGATAGCGGGTGAAAGAGGGAGAGGTGGCAGGAGAGAGGGAGAGCGAGGGAGAGAGGGCAGAGAGGGAGAGAGGGCGAAAGTGGGAGAGAGGGTGAAAGAGGCAGAGAATGTGAGAGAGGGCGAGAGGGCGAGAGAGGGCGAGAGAGGGAGAGTGGGTGAGAGAGGGAGGGAGGGCAAGAGAAAGCGAGAGAGGGAGAGAGGGAGAGAGTGCGAGAGAGGGAGAGAGTACGTGAAAGGGAGATAGTACAAAAGAGGGAGAGAAGGCGAGAGATGGAGAGAGGGCGATGGGGAGGGAGGGGAAAGGAGGGAGTGAGGGTGAGAGAGGGAGAGTGTACGAAAGAGGTAGAGAGGGAAAGAGAGGGAGAGAGGGCGATTGGGGACAGAGGGCGAAGGAGGGAGAGGTGGCAAGGAAGAGGAAGAGAGGGCTAGAGAGGGAGAGAGGGCGAGATATGGAGAGAGGGCGAAAGAGGGCAAGTGGGTGAAAGAGGGAGAGGTGGCAAGAGAGAGGGAGAGAGGGAGAGTGAGGAAGAGAGGGCGAGAGAGGGCAAGTGGGTGAGAGGGAGAGAGGGCGAGAGTGGGAGAGAGGGCAGAGAGGGTGAGAGGGAGAGATGGCGAAAGAGAGGGAGAGAGGGCGAGTGAGAGAGACGGCGAGTGAAGGCGAGAGAGGGAGAGAGGGTGAGAGAGGGTGTGAGTCTGAGAAAGCGAAAAAGGGAGAGATGGCGAGAAAGGGAGAGAGTGCGGAAGAGGGAGAGAGAGCAAGAGAGGGAGAGAGGGCGATGGGGGGAGAGGGCGAAGGACGGAGTGATGGCGAGTGAGGGAGAGAGGGCGAAAGAGGGAAGGAGGGCGAGAGGGCGAGAGTGGGAGAGAGAAGGCGAAAGAGGGAGAGAGGGCGAGCAAGTGCGAGAGAGGGAGAGAGTGTGAAAGAGGGTGAGAGGCTGAGAAAGCGAAAGAGGTAGAGAGGGCGAGAGAAAGAGAGAGGGTTATGAGGGAGAAATGGCGAAGAAGGGAGTAAGGGCGAGAGAGGGAGAATGGGCAAACGAGGGAGAGAGGGCGAGAGAGTGCGAGCGATGGAGAGAGGGAGACAGGGCGAGAGATGGAGAGAGTACGAAAGATGGAGAGTGGGCGACAGAGGGAGAGAGGGCAAGAGAGTGCTAGAGAGGGAGAGAGGGAGAGAGTACAAAACAGGGAGAGAAGGCGAGAGATTGAGAGAGGGTGAGAGGGGGAGAGAGGGCGAAGGAGGGAGTGAGGGTGAATGAGGGAGAGAGGGAGTAGGAGAGAGAGAGGGCGAAAGACGCAGAGAGTGTGAGAGAGGGAGAGAGGGCGAGAGAGGGAGAGTGGGCGAGAGAGGGAGAGGGGCGAGAGATGGGCGAGAGAGCGAGTGAGGGAGAGAAGGAGAGACAGCGAGGGAGGGAGAGAGGGCATAAGAGGGAGCGAGGGCGACAGATGGCGAGGGGGGGAAAGTGGGCAAGAGGGTGAAAGAGTGAGAGGTGGCAAGATAGAGGGAGAGAGTGTGTGAGAGGGAGAGAGGGCGAGAGAGGGAGAGAGGGCGAGAGACAGAGGGCGAGAGTGGGAGAGAGGGTAAGAGAGGGAGAGAGGGCGGGAGAGGGCAAGAGGGCGAGAAAGAGAGAGGGTGAGAGTGGGAGAGAGGGCAGAGAGGGAGGGAGGGCGTGCAAGTGCGAGAGAGAAGGAGAGGGAGAGAGGGCGAGAATGGGGGAGAAGGGAAAAGAGAGGGAGAGAGGGCGAGAGAGAGGGCGAGAGAAGACGAGAGAGGGAGAGCGAGAGAGAGAGGGTGAGAGAGGGAGAGAGGGAGAGAAAGGGCGAGAGAATGAAAGAGGGAGAGATGGTGAAATAGGAAGAGAGGGCGAAAGAGGGATAGATGGTGAGAGAGGGTGAGAGCGGGAAAGAGGGCGAGAGATGGAGAGAGGGCGAAAGAGAGGGAGAGAGGGTGAGTGAGAGAGAGGGCGAGAGAAGGCGAGAGAGGGAGAGAGGGTGAGAGAGGTTGAGAGGCTGAGAAAGTGAAAGAGGGAGAGACGGCGGGAAAGGGAGATAGTACGAAAGGGAGAGAGAGCAAGAGAGGGAGAGAGGGCGATGGGGGGAGAGGGCAAAGGAGGGAGTGAGAACGAGAGATGGCGAGAGCGCAAATGAGGGAGAGAGGGCGAGAGAGGGCGAGCGATGGAGAGAGGGAGAGAGGGCGAGAGAGTGAGAGGGTATGAAAGAGGGAGAGAAGACGAAAGAGGGAGAGAGGGTGAGGGGGAGAAAGGGCGAAGGAGGGAGTGATGGCGACTGAGGGAGAGAGGGCGAACGAGGGAGAGAGGGCGAGAGAGGCAGAGAGTGTGAGAGAGGGCGAGCGATGGAGAGAGGGAGAGACGTCGAGAGTGGGAGAGAGAAGGCGAGAGAGGGAGAGTGGGCGAGCAAGTGCGAGAGAGGGAGAGTGGGAGAGAGTACAAAACAGGGAGAGAAGGCGAGAGATTGAGAGAGGGTGAGAGGGGGAGAGAGAGGGAGAGAATGGATACCGGGTGAAAGAGGGAGAGGTGGCAGGAGAGAGGGAGAGCGAGGGAGAGACGGCAGAGAGGGAGAGAGGGCGAAAGTGGGAGAGAGGGTGAAAGAGGCAGAGAATGTGAGAGAGGGCGAGAGGACGAGAGAGGGCGAGAGAGGGAGAGTGGGTGAGAGAGGGAGGGAGGGCAAGAGAAAGCGAGAGAGGGAGAGAGGGAGAGAGTGCGAGAGAGGGAGAGAGTACGTGAAAGGGAGATAGTACAAAAGAGGGAGAGAAGGCGAGAGATGGAGAGAGGGGGATGGGGAGGGAGGGTAAAGGAGGGAGTGAGGGTGAGAGAGGGAGAGTGTACGAAAGAGGTAGAGAGGGAAAGAGAGGGAGAGAGGGCGATTGGGGACAGAGGGCGAAGGAGGGAGAGGTGGCAAGGGAGAGGAAGAGAGGGCTAGAGAGGGAGAGAGGGCGAGATATGGAGAGAGGGCGAAAGAGGGCAAGTGGGTGAAAGAGGGAGAGGTGGCAAGAGAGAGGGAGAGAGGGAGAGTGAGGAAGAGAGGGCGAGAGTGGGAGAGAGGGCAGAGAGGGTGAGAGGGAGAGATGGCGAAAGAGAGGGAGAGAGGGCGAGTGAGAGAGACGACGAGTGAAGGCGAGAGAGGGAGAGAGGGTGAGAGAGGGTGTGAGGCTGAGAAAGCGAAAAAGGGAGAGATGGCGAGAAAGGGAGAGAGTACGGAAGAGGGAGAGAGAGCAAGAGAGGGAGAGAGGGCGATGGGGGGAGAGGGCGAAGGACGGAGTGATGGCGAGTGAGGGAGAGAGGGCGAAAGAGGGAAGGAGGGCGAGAGGGCGAGAGTGGGAGAGAGAAGGCGAAAGAGGGAGAGAGGGCGAGCAAGTGCGAGAGAGGGAGAGAGTGTGAAAGAGGGTGAGAGGCTGAGAAAGCGAAAGAGGTAGAGAGGGCGAGAGAAAGAGAGAGGGTTATGAGGGAGAAATGGCGAAGAAGGGAGTAAGGGCGAGAGAGGGAGAATGGGCAAACGAGGGAGAGAGGGCGAGAGAGTGCGAGCGATGGAGAGAGGGAGACAGGGCGAGAGATGGAGAGAGTACGAAAGATGGAGAGTGGGCGACAGAGGGAGAGAGGGCAAGAGAGTGCTAGAGAGGGAGAGAGGGAGAGAGTACAAAACAGGGAGAGAAGGCGAGAGATTGAGAGAGGGTGAGAGGGGGAGAGAGGGCGAAGGAGGGAGTGAGGGTGAATGAGGGAGAGAGGGAGTAGGAGAGAGAGAGGGCGAAAGACGCAGAGAGTGTGAGAGAGGGAGAGAGGGCGAGAGAGGGAGAGTGGGCGAGAGAGGGAGAGGGGCGAGAGATGGGCGAGAGAGCGAGTGAGGGAGAGAAGGAGAGACAGCGAGGGAGGGAGAGAGGGCATAAGAGGGAGCGAGGGCGACAGATGGCGAGGGGGGGAAAGTGGGCAAGAGGGTGAAAGAGTGAGAGGTGGCAAGATAGAGGGAGAGAGTGTGTGAGAGGGAGAGAGGGCGAGAGAGGGAGAGAGGGCAAGAGAGTGCGAGAGAGGGAGAGAGGGAGAGAGTACAAAACAGGGAGAGAAGGCGAGAGATTGAGAGAGGGTGAGAGGGGGAGAGAGGGCGAAGGAGGGAGTGAGGGTGAATGAGGGAGAGAGGGCGTAGGAGAGAGAGAGGGCGAAAGACGCAGAGAGTGTGAGAGAGGGAGAGAGGGCGAGAGAGGGAGAGTGGGCGAGAGAGGGAGAGGGGCGAGAGATGGGCGAGAGAGCGAGTGAGGGAGAGAAGGAGAGACAGCGAGGGAGGGAGAGAGGGCATAAGAGGGAGCGAGGGCGACAGATGGCGAGGGGGGGAAAGTGGGCAAGAGGGTGAAAGAGTGAGAGGTGGCAAGATAGAGGGAGAGAATGTGTGAGAGGGAGAGAGGGCGAGAGAGGGAGAGAGGGCGAGAGACAGAGGGCGAGAGTGGGAGAGAGGGTAAGAGAGGGAGAGAGGGCGGGAGAGGGCAAGAGGGCGAGAAAGAGAGAGGGTGAGAGTGGGAGAGAGGGCAGAGAGGGAGGGAGGGCGTGCAAGTGCGAGAGAGAAGGAGAGGGAGAGAGGGCGAGAATGGGGGAGAAGGGAAAAGAGAGGGAGAGAGGGCGAGAGAGAGGGCGAGAGAAGGCGAGAGAGGGAGAGCGAGAGAGAGAGGGTGAGAGAGGGAGAGAGGGAGAGAAAGGGCGAGAGAATGAAAGAGGGAGAGATGGTGAAATAGGAAGAGAGGGCGAAAGAGGGATAGATGGTGAGAGAGGGTGAGAGCGGGAAAGAGGGCGAGAGATGGAGAGAGGGCGAAAGAGAGGGAGAGAGGGTGAGTGAGAGAGAGGGCGAGAGAAGGCGAGAGAGGGAGAGAGGGTGAGAGAGGTTGAGAGGCTGAGAAAGTGAAAGAGGGAGAGACGGCGGGAAAGGGAGATAGTACGAAAGGGAGAGAGAGCAAGAGAAGGAGAGAGGGCGATGGGGGGAGAGGGCAAAGGAGGGAGTGAGAACGAGAGATGGCGAGAGAGCAAACGAGGGAGAGAGGGCGAGAGAGGGCGAGCGATGGAGAGAGGGAGAGAGGGCGAGAGAGTGAGAGGGTATGAAAGAGGGAGAGAAGACGAAAGAGGGAGAGAGGGTGAGGGGGAGAAAGGGCGAAGGAGGGAGTGATGGCGAGTGAGGGAGAGAGGGCGAAGGAGGGAGAGAGGGCGAGAGAGGCAGAGAGTGTGAGAGAGGGCGAGCGATGGAGAGAGGGAGAGACGTCGAGAGTGGGAGTGAGAAGGCGAGAGAGGGAGAGTGGGCGAGCAAGTGCGAGAGAGGGAGAGTGGGTGAAAGAGGGTGAGAGGCCGAGAAAGCGAAATAGGTAGAGAGGGTGAGAGAAAGAGAGAGGGTGATGGGGGAGAAATGGCGAAGAAGGGAGTAAGGGCGAGAGAGGGAGAATGGGCAAAAGAGGGAGAGAGGGCGAGAGAGGGCGAGCGATGGAGAGAGGGAGAGAGGGCGAGAGATGGAGAGTGTACGAAAGAGGGAGAGTGGGCGACAGAGGGACAGAGGGCAAGAGAGAGCGAGAGAGTGAGATTGGGAGAGGGTACTAAACAGGGAGAGAACGCGAGAGATTGAGAGAGGGTGAGGGGGGAGAGAGGGCGAAGGAGGGAGCGAGGGCGAATGAGGCAGAGAGTGTGAGAGAGGGCGAGAGGACGAGAGAGGGAGTGTGGGCGAGAGAGGGAGAGAGGGTAGGAGAGGTAGAGAGGGTGAGATGGAGAGAGAGTGGGAGAGGGAGGGAGTGAGGGTGATAGAGCGAGTGTGAGAGAGGGCAAGAGGGCAAGAGAACGAGAGAGGGTGAAAGAGGGAGAGAGGGTTAAATAGGGAAGTAGGGAGAGAGAGGGCGAGAGACGGCGAGAGAGGAGGAGAGTGTGGGAGTGGGAGAGAGTGCAAGAGGGCGAGAGAGAGAGGGAGTGATGATGAGAGAGAGAGTGAGTGCGATGCGGCGAGAGAGGGAAAGAGGGTGCGAGTAAGAGTTCAAGAGGGTGAGAGAGGGAGAGAGGGCGAGAGAGAAAGAAGGCGAGAGAGTGCATGAGGGTGAGAGAGAGCGAGACGGCGAGGGAGGATGAGGCGATGAGAGAGGCAGAGAGAGGGAGAGAGGGCGAGAGAGGGCTAGTGTGCGAGAGAGGGCGAGAGAGTGCGAAAGGGCGAGACTGGGTAAGAGAGAGAGAGAGAGAAAGTGGGGGAGAGAGGGGGTGAAAGACGGAGAGGGGGCCAGAGAGGGAGAGGGGGCGAGAGAGGGTGAGAGAGGAAGAGAGGGAGAGAGGGCGACAGAGGGACTGAGGGCGACAGAGGGAGAGAGGACGAGTGAAATGGGTTGTGCGAGAGAGGGAGAGAGTGAGAGCTAGAGAGTGTGTGTGAGCAAGAGAGGGAGAGAGGGTGATAGAGGGAGAGAGGGCAAAATAGGTAGAGAGGGCGAGAGAGGGAGAGAGGGCGAGCAAGTGCGAGAGAGAGGGAGAGGGAGAGAGGGCAAGACAAGGAGAGAGAGCAGGAGAGGGCAAGACGGCGAGAAAGAGAGAGGGTGAGAGTGGGAGAGAGGGCAGAGAGGAAGAGAGGGCGAGCAAGTGCGAGAGAGAGGGAAAGGGAGAGAGGGCGAGAGTGGGAGAGAGAGGGAAAGAGAGGGAGACAGGGCGAGAAAGGGAGAGAGGGCGAGCAAGTGTGAGAGAGGGCGAGAGAGGGAGAGAGGGCGAAAAAGATGGAGAGAGGGCAAGAGAAGGAGAGAAGGTGAGAGAGGGGAGACTGAGAGAGGGCGAAAGGCCCACAGTGTGAAGGAGTGGGAGAGGGCGACAGAAAAAGAGAGGGCAAGAGAGTGAGAGAGAGGGGAAGAGTTGGAGAGAGGGCCAGAGAGGGCGAGAGGGCAAGACAGGGAGAGAGGGAGACAGGGCGATAGGAGAGAGGGAGCGAGAGAGTGAGAGTGGGCGAGAAAGAGTGAAAGAATGGGAGAGAGGGCGAGAGTGGGAGAGAGGGTGAGCAAATGTGAGAGAGGGAACGAGGGAGAGAGTGTGAGTAGGGAAAGAGGGCGAAAGAAATGGAGAGAGTGCAAGAGAAGGAGAGAGGTCAAGAGAAGGCGAGAGAGGGAGAGAGACTGAGAGTGGGTGAGAGGCCGACAGTGCGAAGGAGTGAGAGAGGGTGACAGAGCGAGAGAGGGTGAGAGAGAGGGCGAGAGTGGGAGAGAGGGCCAGAGAGCGCGAGGGGGGAAGACGGAGAGAGAGGGAGAGAGGAAGAGAGAGGGAGAGAGTGAGGGAGAGGGAAAGAGGGCGATATGAGAGAGGGAGCGAGAGAGAGAATGAGGGAGAGAAGGTGAGAGAGGGGGAGAGAGGGGGAGAGGGCGAGCAGGCGAAAGAGGGAGAGAGGGCGAGAGAGATAGTGTTGGAGAGAGGGTAAGAGGGTGAGAGAGGGATGAAGTGCGAGAGAGGACGAGAGAGGTTGAGATAGGGCAAGAGGGCAAAAAAGGGAGAGAGGGTGAGAGAGCGAGAGAGGGAGAGATGGTTGATGGCGAGAGAGATAGGGAGACAGGGCGAGAAGGAGAGAGGACGAGAGAGAGAGATAAAGAGGGCGAGAGGGCGTGAGGGCGGGAAATAGCGAGAGGGTGAGGACGGTTGAGACGGCGAGGGAGTCAGAGAGATGGAGAGAGGGCGAGAGAGCGAGAGAGAGTGGGCAAGAGAGGGAGTGGGGGCAGGAGAGGGAGAGAGGCCGAGAGGGTGAGAAAGGGAAAGAGGGTGAGAGAGGGAAAGAGGGCGAGAGACGGGGCGTGGGCGAGAGAGGGGGTGTGGGCGAGAGAGGCAGACAGTGTGAGAGAGGGAGTGAAGGAGAGGGAGGGAGAGTGTGCGAGAGAGGGAGAGAGGGCGAGTGAGGGAGAGAGGGTTAGTGAGGGTGAGAGAGGGCGAGAGGGCAAGACAGGGAGAGAGAGGGCGATATGAGAGAGGGAGCGAGAGAGAGTGAGAGGGTGAAAGAGATGAATAGAGTGCAAGAGAAGGAGATAGGTCAAGAGGAGGTGAGAGAGGGAGAGAGACTGAGAGAGGGTGAGAGGCCGACAGTGCGAAGGAGTGAGAGAGGGTGACAGAGGGAGAGAGGGTGAAAGAGGGAGAGAGAGGGCGAGAGTGGGAGAGACGGCCAGAGAGCGCGAGAGGGCAAGACAGGGAGAGAGAGAGAGAGAGAGAGGAAGAGAGAGGGTGAGAGTGAGGGAGAGGGAGAGAGGGCGATATGAGAGAGGGAGTGAGAGAGAGAGAGAGTGGGTAACAGAGGGTGATAGAGGGGTAGAGGGCGAGCGGGCGAAAGGGGGGAGAGGGCGAGAGAGAGAGTGTTGGAGAGAGGGCGAGAGAGGGTGAAAGGGTGAGAGAGGGATGGAGTGCGAGAGAGGGAGAGAGGACGAGAGAGATTGAGATAGGGCAAGAGGGCGAAAGAGGGAGAGAGGGTGAGAGAACGAGAGAGGGAGAGTGGGCGAGATGGCCAGAGAGAGAGAGGGCGAGAGAGGGAGAGAAGGCGAGATAGCTGATGGCGAGGGAGATAGGGAGAGAGGGCGAAAAGGAGAGAGGACGAGAGAGACAGTTAAAGAGGGCGGGAGAGGGCGTGAGGGCGAGAAATAGCGTGAGGGCGAGGACGGTTGAGACGGCGAGGGAGTCAGAGAGAGGGAGAGTGGGCGAGAGCACGAGAGAGGGCTAAAGGGCAAGACAGGGCGAGAGAGAGAGAGAGAGAGTGGGCAAGAGAGAGAGTGGGGGCAGCAGAGGGAGAGAGGCCGAGAGGGTGAGAGGGAAAGGGGGTGAGGGAGGGAAAGAGGGCAAGAGAGGGGGCGTGGGCGAGAGAGGGAGAGAGGGGGAGAGAGGGAGTGAAGGAGAGAGAGGGAGAGTATGCGAGAGAGGGAGAGAGGGCGAGTGAGGGAGAGAGGGCAGAGAGGGAGAAAGGGCGAGCAAATGTGCGAGAGAGGGAGAGGGAGAGAGGGCGAAAGAGAAGGAGAGAGGACGAGAGAGAGAGGGCGAGAGAAGGTGAGAGAGGGAGAGAGGGAGAGAGGGTGAGAGTGTGTGAGAGGCTAAGAAAGCGAAAGAGGGAGAGAGGGCGAGAGAAAGAAAGAGGGCGAGAGAGGGAGAGAGGGCGAGAGAAAGAAAGAGGGCGAGAGAGGGCAAGAGACGCCGAGAGAGGGAGAGAGGGCGAGAAACGGAGAGAGGGAGAGAGAGGGCGAGAGAGGATGAGAGGCCGAGAGAGGGAGAGAGGGCAGGAAAGGGAGAGGGGGTGAGATGGAGAGAGAGCGGGAGAGGGAGGGAGTCAGGGTGAGAGAAGGAGAATGAGTTCGATAGGGTGAGAGAGGGAGAGAGGGCGAGAGAGGGAGAGAGGGCGAACGAGGGAGTGAGGGCGTGTGAGGGTGAGAGAGGCAGAGAGGGTGAGATAGGGCGAGAGAGGGAGAGAGGGCGAGAGAGGGAGAGAGAGGGAGAGAGGGCGAGAGCGGGAGAGAGGGCGATAGGCGGAGAGAGGGTGAGAGATGGATAGCGGGCGAAAGAGGGAGAGGTGGCAAGAGAGAGGGAGAGAGGGCGAGAGAGGGCGAGAGGGCGAGAGAGGGAGAGATGGCGAGAGAGGGAGAGTGGGTGAGAGAGCGAGAGAGGGCAAGAGAGAGCGAGAGAGGGAGAGAGGGAGAGAGTACGTGAAAGGGAGAGTACAAAAGAGGTAGAGAAGGCGAGAGAGGGAGAGAGGGCGAGATATGGAGAGAGGGTGAAAGAGGGCAAGAGGGTGAAAGAGGGAGAGGTCGCAAGAGTGAGGGCGAGAGGTCAGAGAGGGAGAGAGGGCGAGATATGGAGAGAGGGCGAAAGAGGGCAAGAGGGTGAAAGAGGGAGAGGTGGCAAGAGTGAGGGCGAGAGGGCAGAGAGGGAGAGAGGGCGAGATATGAAGAGAGGGCGAAAGAGGGCAAGAGGGTGAAAGAGGGCAAGAGGGCGAAAGAGGGAGAGGTGGCAAGAGAGAGGGAGAGAGGGAGAGAGAGGGAGAGAGGGTGAGAGAGGGCAAGTGGGTGAGAAAGGGAAGAGGGCGAGAGTGGGAGAGAGGGCAGAGAGGGGGAGAGGGCGAGCAAGTGCGAGAGAGAGGGAGAGGGAGAGAGGGAGAGATGGCGAAAGAGAGGGAGAGAGGGCGAGTGAGAGAGAGGGCGAGTGAAGCGAGAGAGGGAGAGAGGGTGAGAGAGGGTGAGAGGCTGAGAAAGCAAAAAAGGGAGAGACAGCGAGAAAGGGAGAGAGTACGAAAGAGGGAGAGAAGGCGAGAGAGGGAGAGAGGGTGAGGGGGAGAAAGGGCGAAGGAGGGAATGATGGCGAGTGAGAGAGAGAGAGGGCGAAGGAGGGAGAGAGGGCGAGAGAGGGAGAGAGGGCGACAGGGGGACAGAGGGCGAAGGAGTGAGAGGTGGCAGGAGAGAGGGCGAGAGGGCGAGAGGGCAGAGAGGGAGAGAGGGCGAGATATGGAGAGAGGGCGAAAGAGGACAAGAGGGTGAAAGAGGGCAAGAGGGCGAAAGAGGGAGAGGTGGCAAGAGAGAGGGAGAGAGGGAGAGAGAGGGAGAGAGGGTGAGAGAGGGCAAGTGGGTGAGAAAGGGAAGAGGGCGAGAGTGGGAGAGAGGGCAGAGAGGGAGAGAGGCCGAGCAAGTGCGAGAGAGAGGGAGAGGGAGAGAGGGAGAGATGGCGAAAGAGAGGGAGAGAGGGCGAGTGAGAGAGTGGGCGAGTGAAGGCGAGAGAGGGAGAGAGGGTGAGAGAGGGTGAGAGGCTGAGAAAGCGAAAAAGGGAGAGACGGCGAGAAAGGGAGAGAGTACGAAAGAGGGAGAGAAGGCGAGAGAGGGAGAGAGGGTGAGGGGGAGAAAGGGCGAAGGAGGGAGTGATGGCGAGTGAGGGAGAGAGGGCGAAGGAGGGAGAGAGGGCGAGAGAGGCAGAGAGTGTGAGAGAGGGCGAGCGATGGAGAGAGGGAGAGAGGGCGAGAGTGGGAGAGAGAAGGCGAGAGAGGGAGAGAGGGCGAGCAAGTGCGAGAGAGGGTGAGAGGGTGAAAGAGGGCGAGAGGCTGAGAAAACAAAAGAGGTAGAGAGGGTGAGAGAACGAGAGAGGGTGATGGGGAGAAATGGCGAAGAAGGGAGTAAGGGCGAGAGAGGCAGAATGGGCAAAAAAGGGAGAGAGGGCGAGAGAGGGCGAGCGATGGAGAGGGAGAAAGGGCGAGCGATGGAGAGAGTACAAAAGAGGGAGAGTGGGCGACAGAGGGAGAGAGGGCAAGCGAGAGGGAGAGAGGGAGAGAGTGCGAGAGAGTACGTGAAAGGGAGATCGTACAAAAGAGGGAGAGAAGGCGAGAGAGGGAGTGAGGGCAATGGGGAGGGAGGGTGAAGGAGGGAGTGAGGGTGAGAAAGGGAGAGTGTGCGAAAGTAGTAGTGAGGGCAAGAGAGGGAGAGAGGGCGATAGGGGACGGAGGGCGAAGGAGGGAGAGGTGGCAAGAGAGAGGGAGAGAGGGCTAGAGAGGGAGAGAGGGCGAGATATGGAGAGAGGGCAAAAGAGGGCAAGAGGGCGAAAGAGGGCAAGAGGGCTAAAGAGGGAGAGGTGGCAAGAGAGATGGAGAGAGGGAGAGAGAGGCAGAGAGGGCGAGAGAGGGCAAGAGGGTGAGAGGGAGAGAGGGCGAGAGTGGGAGAGTGGGCAGACAGGGAGAGAGGGCGAGCAAGTGCGAGAGACAGGGAGAGGGAGAGAGGGAGAGAGGGCGAAAGAGAGGGAGAGAGGGCAAGTGAGAGAAAGGGCGAGAGAAGGCGAGAGAGGGAGTGAGGGTGAGAGAGGGTGAGAGACTGAGAAAGCGAAAGAGGGAGAGACGGCGAGAAAGGGAGAGAGTACGAAAGAGGGAGAGAGAGCAAGAGAGGGAGAGAGAGCGATGGGGGAGAGGGCGTAGGAGGGAGTGAGGGCGAGAGTGGGAGAGGGTACGAAAGAGGGAGAGAAGGTGAGAGAGGGAGAGAGGGTGAGGGGGAGAAAGGTCGAAGGAGGGAATGATGGCGAGTGAGGGAGAGAGGGCGAGAGAGGGCGAGTGATGGAGAGAGGGAGAGAGGGCGAGAGAGGGAGAGGGTGCGAAAGAGGGAGAGAAGGCGAGAGAGGAAGAGAGGGTGAGGGGGAGAAAGGTCGAAGGAGGGAATGATGGCGAGTGAGGGAGAGAGGGCGAAGGAGTGAGAGAGGGCGAGAGAGTCAGAGAGTGTGAGAGAGGGCGAGCGATGTAGAGAGGGAGAGAGGGCGACAGTGGGAGAGAGAAGGCAAGAGAGGGAGAGAGGGCGAGCGAGTGCGAGAGAGGGAGAGAGGGTGAAAGAGGGTGAGAGGCTGAGAAAGCGAAAGAGGTAGAGAGGGCGAGAGAAAGAGAGAGGGTGATGGGGGAGAAATGGCGAAGAACGGAGTAAGGGCGAGAGAGGGAGAATGGGCAAAAGAGGGAGAGAGGGCGAGCGATGGAGAGAGGGAGAGAGGGCGAGAGATGGAGAGAGTACGAAAGAGGGAGAGAAAGCGAGAGAAAGCGAGAGAGGGAGAGAGGGAGAGAGTACAAAACAGGGAGAGAAGGCGAGAGATTGAGAGAGGGTGAGAGGGGGAGAGAGGGCGAAGGAGGGTGTGAGGGTGAATGAGGGAGAGAGGGCGTAGGAGGGAGAGAGTGCGAAAGAGGCAGAGTGTGTGAGAGAGGGAGGGAGGACGAGAGAGGGCGGGAGGACGAGAGAGGGAGAGTGGGCGAGAGAGGGAGAGGGGCGAGGGAGAGCGAGAGAGCGAGTGAGGGAGAGAGGGAGAGAGCGAAGAAGGAAGAGAGGGCAAAAGAGGGAGAGAGGGCGAGAGATGTCGAGAGGGCGAAAGTGGGCAAGAGAGTGAAAGAGGGAGAGGTGGCAAGAGAGGGGAGAGCGTGCGTGAGAGGGAGAGAGGGCGAGAGAGGGCAAGAGGGCGAGAGAGAGAGGGCGAGAGTGGGAGAGAGGGCAGAGAGAGAGGGAGAGAGGGCGAGCAATTGCGAGAGAGAGGGAGAGGGGCAAGAGAGGGAGAGAAGGCGGGAGAGGGCAAGAGGGCGAGAAAGAGAGAGGGTGAGAGTGGGAGAGAGGGCAGAGAGGGAGAGAGGGCGAGCAAGTGCGAGGGAGAAGGAGAGGGAGAGAGGGCGAGAGTGGGAGAGAGGGGAAAAGAGAGGGAGAGAGGGCGAGAGAGAGGGCGAGAGAAGGCGAGAGAGGGAGAAAGGGTGAGAGAGGGAGAGAGGGCGAGACAGGGAGAGCGAGGGAGAGAGGGTGAGAGAGGGAGAGAGGGAGAGAAAGGGCGAGAGACGGCGAGAGAGGGCAAGAGAACGAAAGAGGGAGAGATGGTGAAAGAGGAAGAGAGGGCGAAAGAGGGAGAGAGGGCAGAGAGGGAGATAGGGTGAGCAAGTGCGAAAGCAAGGGAGAGGGAGAGAGGGCAAGAGAGGGAGAGAGGGCAAAAGAGAGGGAGAGAGGGTGAGAGAGAGAGGGCGAGAGATGGCGAAAGAGGGAGAGAGGGTGTGAGAGGGTGAGTGGCTGAGAAAGCGAAAGAGGGAGAGAGGGCGAGAGGAACAAAGGGGCCGAGAGAGGGAGAGAGGGTGAGAGAGGGAGAGAGGGAGAGAAAGGGCAAGACACAGCGAGAGAGGGCAAGAGAACGAGAGAGGGAGAGAGGGTGAAAGAGGGAGAGCGGGTGAAATAGGGAGAGAGGGAGAGAGAGGGCGAGAGATGGCGAGAGAGGATGAGAGTGCGGGAGAGGGATAGAGTGCAAGAGGGCGAGAGAGAGAGGGAGTGAGGATGAGAGAGGGAGTGAGGGCGAGAGAGAGAGAAGGTGAGAGAGTGCATGAGGGTGAGAGAGAGCGAGAGGGCGAGGGAGGATGAGACGATGAGAGAGGGCGAGAGAGGGAGAGAGGGCGAAAGGGCGAGACTAGGGTGATAGAGAGAGAGAGAAAGTGGGGGAGAGAGAGGGTGAAAGACGGAGAGGGGGCGAGAGAGGGAGAGGGGGCGAGAGAGGGTGAGAGAGGAAGAGAGGGAGAGAGGGGGACACAGGGACTGAGGGCGACAGAGGGAGAGAGGACGAGAGAAAGGGTTGGGCGAGAGAGAGAGAGAGTGAGAGCTAGAGAGTGTCTGTGGGCAAGAGAGGGAGAGAGGGTGATAGAGGGAGAGAGGTCAAAATAGGTAGAGCGGGCGAGAGAGGGAGAGAGGGCGAGCAAGTGCGAGAGAGAGGGAGAGGGAGAGAGGACAAGAGAGGGAGAGAGGGCGGGAGAGGGCAAGAGGGCGAAAAAGAGAGAGGATGAGAGTGGGAGAGAGGGCAGAGATGGAGAGAGGGCGAGCAAGTGCGAGAGAGAGGGAGAGGGAGAGAGGGCGAGAGTGGGACAGAGGGGAAAAGAGAGGGAGAGAGGGCGAGAGAGAGAGAGGGCGAGAGAAGGCGAGAGAGGGAGAGAAGGTGAGAGGGGGAGAGAGGGCAAGCGGGCGAGCAAGAGAGAGTGAGAGGGCGAGAGAGGGAGAGAGGGCGAGCAAGTGTGAGAGAGGGTGAGATAGGGAGAGAGTGCGAAAGAGATGGAGAGAAGGCAAGAGAAGGAGAGAAGGCGAGAGAGGGAGAGAGACTGAGAGAGGGCGAAAGGCCCACAGTGCGAAGGAGTGAGAGAGGGCGACAGAAAGTGTGAGGGCGAGAGAGTGAGAGAGAGGGCGAGAGTGGGAGAGAGGGACAGAGAAGGCGAGAGGGCAAGACAGGGAGAGAGGGATACAGGGCGATAGGAGAGAGGGAGCGAGAGAGAGAGAGAGTGCTCGAGAGAGTGTGAAAGAGTGGGAGAGAGGGCGAGGAAATGTGAGAGAGGGAGTGAGGGAGAGAGTGAGAAGGGAGAGAGGGCAAAAGAGATGGAGAGAGTGCAAAAGAAGGAGAGAGATCAAGAGAAGTCGAGAGAGGGAGAGAGACTGAGAGTGGGTGAGAGGCCGACAGTGCGAAGGAGTGAGAGAGGGCGACAGAGCGAGAGAGGGTGAGAGAGATGGCGAGAGTGGGAGAGAGGGCCAGAGAGCGCGAGAGGGGAAGACAGGGAGAGAGAGGGAGAGAGGAAGAGCGAGGGAGAGGGTGAGGAATAGGGAGAGAGGGCGATATGAGAGCGGGAGCGAGAGAGAGAGAGAATGGGGGAGAGAAGGTGAGAGAGGGGGAGAGAGGGTAGGAGGGCGAGCGGGCGAAAGAGGGAGAGAGGGCGAGAGAGGGAGAGAGGGTGAGGTGGAGAAAGGGCGAAGGAGGGAATGATGGCGAGTGAGGGAGAGAGGGCGAAGGAGTGAGAGAGGGCGAGAGAGTCAGAGAGTGTGAGAGAGGGCGAGCGATGTAGAGAGGGAGGGAGGGCGAGAGTGGGAGAGAGAAGGCGAGAGAGGGAGAGAGGGCGAGCGAGTGCGAGAGAGGGAGAGAGGGTGAAAGAGGGTTAGAGGCTGAGAAAGCGAAAGAGGTAGAGAGGGCGAGAGAAAGAGAGAGGGTGATGGGGAGAAATGGCGAAGAACGGAGTAAGGGCGAGAGAGGGAGAATGGGCAAAAGAGGGAGAGAGGGCGAGTGATGGAGAGAGGGAGAGAGGGCGAGAGATGGAGAGAGTACGAAAGAGGGAGAGAAAGCGAGAGAGAGGGAGAGAGTAAAAAACAGGGATAGAAGGCGAGAGATTGAGAGAGGGTGAGAGGGGGAGAGAGGGCGAAGGAGGGAGTGAGGGCGAATGAGGGAGAGAGTGTGAGAGAGGGCGAGAGCACGAGAGAGGGAGAGTGGGCGAGAGAGGGAGAGGAACGAGAGAGAGCGAGAGAGCGAGTGAGGGAGAGAGGGAGAGAGCGAGGAAGGGAGAGAGGGCAAAAGAGGGAGAGAGGGCGAGAGATGTCGAGAGGGCGAAAGTGGGCAAGAGAGTGAAAGAGGGAGAGGTGGCAAGAGAGAGGGAGAGAGTGCGTGAGAGGGAGAGAGGGTGAGAGAGGGCAAGAGGGCGAGAGAGAGAGGTCGAGAGTGAGAGAGAGGGCAGAGAGAGAGGGAGAGAGGGCGAGCAATTGCGAGAGAGAGGGAGAGAGGGCAAGAGAGGGAGAGAGGGCGGGAGAGGGCAAGAGGGCGAGAAAGAGAGAGGGTGAGAGTGGGAGAGAGGGCAGAGAGGGAGAGAGGGCGAGCAAGTGCGAGGGAGAAGGAGAGGGAGAGAGGGCGAGAGTGGGAGAGAGGGGAAAAGAGAGGGAGAGAGGGCGAGAGAAAGGGCGAGAGAAGGCGAGAGAGGGAGAAAGGGTGAGAGAGGGAGACAGGGCGAGACAGGGAGAGCGAGGGAGAGAGGGTGAGAGAGGGAGAGAGGGAGAGAAAGGGCGAGAGACGGCGAGAGAGGGGAAGAGAACGAAAGAGGGAGAGATGGTGAAAGAGGAAGAGAGGGCGAAAGAGGGAGAGAGGGCAGAGAGGGAGATAGGGTGAGAGAGAGAGGGCGAGAGATGGCGAAAGAGGGAGAGAGGGTGTGAGAGGGTGAGTGGCTGAGAAAGCGAAAGAGGGAGCGAGGGCGAGAGGAACAAAGGGGCCGAGAGAGGGAGAGAGGGTGAGAGAGGGAGAGAGGGAGAGAAAGGGCAAGACACAGCGAGAGAGGGCAAGAGAACGAGAGAGGGAGAGAGGGTGAAAGAGGGAGAGCGGGTGAAATAGGGAGAGAGGGAGAGAGAGGGCGAGAGATGGCGAGAGAGGGAGAGAGGGTGAGAGAGGGAGAGAGGGAGAGAAAGGGCGAGAGATGGCGAGAGAGGGCAAGAGAACGAAAGGGGAGAGAAGGTGAAAGAGGAAGAGAGGGCGAGAGATGGAGAGAGGGCGAAAGAGAGGGAGAGAGGGCGAGTGAGAGAGAGGGCGAGAGATGGCGAGAGAGGGAGAGAGGTTGAGAGAGGTTGAGATGCTGAGAAAGCGAAAGAGGGAGAGACGGCGAGAAAGGGAGAGAGTACGAAAGAGGGAGAGTGAGCAAGAGAGGGAGAGAGGGTGAGAGAGGGTGAGAGCGGTAGAGAGGGCGAGAGATGGAGAGAGGGCGAAAGAGAGGGAGAGAGGGCGAGTGAGAGAGAGGGCGAGAGAAGGCGAGAGAGGGAGAGAGGTTGAGAGAGGTTGAGATGCTGAGAAAGCGAAAGAGGGAGAGACGGCGAGAAAGGGAGAGAGTACGAAAGAGGGAGAGTGAGCAAGAGAGGGAGAGAGGGCTATGAGGGGAGAGGGCAAAGGATGGATTGAGGGCGAGAGAGGGCGAGAGGGCAAATGAGGGAGAGAGGGCGAGAGAATGCGAGCGATGGAGAGAGGGAGAGAGGGCGAGAGAGGGAGAGGGTACGAAAGAGGGAGAGAAGGCGAGAGAGGGAGAGAGGGTGAGGAGGAGAAAGGGCGAAGGAGGGAGTGATGGCGAATGAGGGAGAGAGGGCGAAGGAGGGAGAGAGGGCGAGAGAGTCAGAGAGCGTGAGATAGGGCGAGCGATGGAGAGAGGGAGAGAGGGCGAGAGTGGGAGAGAGAAGGCAAGAGAGGGTTGGAAGGCGAGCAAGTGCGAGAGAGGGAGAGAGGGTGAAAGAGGGTGAGAGGCTGCGAAAGCGAAAGAGGTAGAGAGGGCGAGAGAAAGAGAGAGGGTGATGGGGGAGAAATGGCTAAGAAGGGAGTAAGGGCGATAGAGGGAGAATGGACAAAAGAGGGAGAGAGGGCTAGCGATGGAGAGAGGGTGATGGGGGAGAAATGGCGAAGAAGGGAGTAAGGGCGAGAGAGGGAGAATGGACAAAAGAGGGAGAGAGGGCGAGAGAGTGCGAGCGATGGAGAGAGGGAGAGAGGGCAAGTGATGGAGAGAGTACGAAACAGGGAGAGTGGGCGACAGAGGGAGAGAGGGCAAGAGAGCGCGAGAGAGGGAGACAGGGAGAGAGTACGAAACAGGGAGAGAAGGCGAGAGATTGAGAGAGGTTGAGAGGGGGAGAGAGGGCGAAGGAGGGAGTGAGGGCGAATGAGGGAGAGAGGGCGTAGGAGGGAGAGAGCGCGAAAGAGGCAGAGTGTGTGAGAGAGGGAGGGAGGACGAGAGAGGGCGGGAGGACGAGAGAGGGAGAGTGGGCGAGAGAGGGAGAGGGGCGAGAGAGAGCGAGAGAGCGAGTGAGGGAGAGAGGGAGAGAGAGCGAGGGAGGGAGAGAGGGCAAAAGAGGGCGAGAGAGCGAGAGAGGGCGAGAGATGGCGAGAGGGCGAAAGTGGGCAAGAGGGTGAAAGAGGGAGAGGTGGCAAGAGAGAGGGAGAGAGTGCGTGAGAGGGAGAGAGGGCGAGAGAGGGCAAGAGGGAGAGAGAGACAGGGCGAGAGTTGGAGAGAGGGCAGAGAGGGAGAGAGGGCGAGCAAGTGCGAGAGAGAGGGAGAGGGAGAGAGGGCAAGAGAGGGAGAGAAGGCGGGAGAGGGCAAGAGGTCGAGAAAGATAGAGGGTGAGAGTGGGAGAGAGGGCAGAGAGGGAGAGATGGCGAGAGAAAGTGAGAGGGTGATGGGGGAGAAATGGTGAAGAAGGGAGTAAGGGCGAGAGAGGGAGAATGGACAAAAGAGGGAGAGAGGGCGAGAGAGTGCGAGCGATGGAGAGAGGGAGAGAGGGCGAGAGATGGAGAGAGTACGAAACAGGGAGAGTGGGCGACAGAGGGAGAGAGGCCAAGAGAGCGCGAGAGAGGGAGAGAGTACGAAACAGGGAGAGAAGGCGAGAGATTGAGAGAGGGTGAGAGGGGGAGAGAGGGCGAAGGAGGGAGTGAGGGCGAATGAGGGAGAGAGGGCGTAGAAGGGAGAGAGCGCGAAAGAGGCAGAGAGTGTGAGAGAGGGAGGGAGGACGAGAGAGGGCGGGAGGACGAGAGAGGGAGAGTGGGCGAGAGAGGGAGATAGGGTGAGCAAGTGCGAAAGCAAGGGAGAGGGAGAGAGGGCGAGAGAAGGAGAGAGGGCAAAAGAGAGGGAGAGAGGGTGAGAGAGAGAGGGCGAGAGATGGCGAAAGAGGGAGAGAGGGTGTGAGAGGGTGAGTGGCTGAGAAAGCGAAAGAGGGAGAGAGGGCGAGAGGAAGAAAGAGGCCGAGAGAGGGGGAGAGGGTGAGAGAGAGAGAGGGAGAGAAAGGGCAAGACACAGCGAGAGAGGGCAAGAGAACGAGAAAGGGAGAGAGGGTGAAAGAGGGAGAGCGGGTGAAATAGGGAGAGAGGGAGAGAGAGGGCGAGAGATGGCGAGAGAGGATGAGAGTGCGGGAGAGGGAGAGAGTGCAAGAGGGCGAGAGAGAGAGGGACTGAGGATGAAAGAGGGAGAGTGAGTGCGATATGGAGAGAGAGGGAGAGAGGGCGAGAGTAAGAGTTAGAGAGGATGAGAGAGGGAGAGAGGGCGAGAGAGAGAGAGAAGGTGAGAGAGTGCATGAGGGTGAGAGAGAGCGAGAGGGCGAGGGAGGATTAGACGATGAGAGAGGCAGAGAGAGGGAGAGAGGGTGAGAGAGGGATAGTGTGCTAGAGATAGCGAGAGAGGGAGAGAGGGCGAAAGGGCGAGACTGGGTGAGAGAGAGTGAGAGAGAAAGTGGGGGAGAGAGAGGGTGAAAGACGGAGAGGGGGCGAGAGAGGTAGAGGGGGCGAGAGAGGGTGAGAGAGGAAGAGAGGGAGAGAGGGGGACACAGGGACTGAGGGCGACAGAGGGAGAGAGGACGAGAGAAAGGGTTGGGCGAGAAAGGGAGAGAGTGAGAGCTAGAGAGTGTGTGTGGGCAAGAGAGGGAGAGAGGGTGATAGAAGGAGAGAGGGCAAAATAGGTAGAGCGGGCGAGAGAGGGAGAGAGGGCGAGCAAGTGCGAGAGAGCGAGAGGGAGAGAGGACAAGAGAGGGAGAGAGGGCGGGAGAGGGCAAGAGGGCGAGAAAGAGAGAGGATGAGAGTGGGAGAGAGGGCAGAGAGGGAGAGAGGGTGAGCAAATGCGAGAGAGAGGGAGAGGGAGAGAGGGCGAGAGAGAGAGAGGGCGAGAGAAGGCGAGAAAGGGAGAGAGGGTGAGAGGGGGAGAGAGGGCGAGCGGGCGAGAAAGAGAGAGAGAGAGGGCGAGTGAGGGAGAGAGGGCGAGCAAGTGTGTGAGAGAGGGCGAGAGAGGGAGAGAGTGCGAAAGAGATGGAGAGAAGGCAAGAGAAGGAGAGAAGGCGAGAGAGGGAGAGAGACTGAGAAAGGGCGAAAGGCCCACAGTGCGAAGGAGTGGGAGAGGGCGACAGAAAGAGAGAAGGCGACAGAAAGAGTGAGGGCGAGAGAGTGAGAGAGAGGGCGAGAGTGGGAGAGAGGGCCTGAGAGGGCGAGAGGGCAAGACAGGGAGAGAGGGAGTCAGGGCGATAGGAGAGAGGGAGCGAGAGAGAGAGAGAGAGTGCTCGAGAGAGGGTGAAAGAGTGGGAGAGTGGGCGAGAGTGGGAGAGAGGGCGAGGAAATGTGAGAGAGGGAGTGAGGGAGAGAGGGTGAGATTGAGAGAGGACGAGAGAGAGAGTTAAAGAGGGCGAGAGAGGGCGTGAGGGCGAGAAATAGCGAGAGGGCGAGGACGGTTGAGACGGTGAGGGAGTCAGAGAGAGGGAGAGAGGGCGAGAGAGCGAGAGAGGGCGAGAGAGGGCTAAAGGGTGAGGTAGGGCGAGAGAGAGAGAGAGTGGGCAAGAGAGGGAGTGGGGGCAGGAGAGGGAGAGAGGCTGAGAGGGTGAGAGAGGGAAAGAGGGTGAGAGAGGGAAAGAGGGCGAGAGAGAGGGCGTGGGCGAGAGAGGGAGAGAGGGGGTGAGAGGGAGTGAAGGACAGGGAGGGAGAGTGTGCGAGACAGGGAGAGAGGGTGAGTGAGGGAGAGAGGGTTAGTGAGGGCAAGAGACGGCAAGAGAGGGCGAGAGGGCGAGAGAGGGAGAGAGTGCGAAAGAGGAAGAGATCGTGAGAGAGGGCAAGAGAGGGACAGAGGGCGTGAGGGCGAAAGAGTGAGAGAGAAGGAGAGGGGGAGAGAGGGCGAGAGAGAGAGAGGGTGAGAGATGGAAAGAGAGGATGAGACGGCGAGAGAGGGAGAGAGGGCGATAGGGAATAGGGCAGGAGAGAGAGAGGGCGAGAGGGCAAGAGAGAAAAGGAGTGAGGGCGAGAGAGGGAGAGTGAGTGCAATAGGGCAAGAGAGGGCGAGAGTGGGAGAGAGGGCGAGAAAGGGAGAGAGGGCGAGAAGGAGAGAGGACAAGAGAGAGAATTATCGAGGGCGAGAGGGAGAGAAGGCGAGAGAGGGCGTGAGGGTGAGAAATAGTGAGAGGGCGAAGACATTGAGACGGCGAGAGAGTCAGTGAGAGGGAGAGAGGGCGCGAGAGGGAAAGAGGGCAAGAGAGGCAGAGAGGGCGAAAGGGTGAGAGCGAGAGAGAAAGTGGGAGAGAGAGAGAGAGGGTAAGAGAGGGAGTGGGGGCAGGAGAGGGAGAGAGGTTAAGAGAGGGAAAGAGGGCGAGAGAGGGGGCGTGGGTGTGATAGGGAGAGAGGCCGGGAGGGCGAGAGAGGGTGAGAGACGGAGAGAGGGAGAGAGGGGGAGAGAGGGAGAGAGGGGGAGAGAGGGAGAGGGCGGGAAAGGGAGAGAGGGCAAGAGAGGGAGATCGGGTGAGAGAGGAAGAGAGGGCGAGAAGGAAAGAGGGAGAGAGAGAGTTACAGAGGACAAGAGAGAGAGTGAGAAGGCAAGAGAGGGCGTTAGGGCGAGAAATAATGAGAGGGGGAGGACGATTGAGACGGCGAGAGAGGCAGAGAGAGGGAGAGAGGGAGAGAGGGCGAGAGCAGGAGTGGGGAGCGGGAGAGGGAGAGAGGCCGAGAGGGTGAGAGAGGGAAAGAGGACGAGAGAGGGGGCTTGGGCGTGATAAGGAGAGACAGCGAGAGTTCGATAGAGGGTGTGAGAGGGAGAGAGGGAGAGAGAGGGCGAGAGAGGGAGAGAGTTTGAGAGAGGGCGAGAGGCAAGAGAGTCAGAGAGAGGGCGAGAGGGAGAGAGCATGAGAGAGCTAGAGTGCGCGAGAGTGCGAGAGAGGTCGAGGGGGGAGAGAGGGAGAGAGGGCGAGAGAAAGGCTTTGGGCGTGAGACGGTGAGAGAGGGAGCGAGAGAATGGGAGTGGGCCAGAGAGGGAGTGAGGGCGAGAGAGGCAGAGAGGCTGAGAGGGGGAGAGAGGTTGAGAGAGGGAGTGAGGGTGAGACCAGGAAAGAAGGCGAGAGAGAGAGAGAGAGAGGGGGAGAAAGGGTGAGAGAGGGAGAGACGGCGAGAGAGAGCGAGAGATGGAGAGAGGGAGAGAGGGCGAGGGAGAGAGAGAGTACGAAAGACGGAGAGAAAGCGAGAGAGGTAGAGAGGGTGTGAGGGGGAGCGAGGGCGAAGGAGGGAGTGAGGGCGAGAGAGGGAGTCATAGAGTCATAGAGATGTGCAGCATAGAAACAGACCCTTCGGTCCAACCCAAACATGCCGACCAGATTTCCCAACCGAATCTAGTCCCACCTGCCAGCACCCGGCCCATATCCCTCCAAATCCTTCTTAGTCATATACCCAACCAAATGCCTCTTAAATGTTGCAATTGTACCAGCCTCCTCCACTTCTATCAACAAACACATCGACCTGGACCCAATATAGTGCCCACTGCAGCAGATAGCTGGAACTGACAACCAGAAGCGGCAGAGACAAACCACTATAAATGCCGGAGGAAACATCATAGATGCGCTTCCCAGGAGGCTCCCAAGCACTGAGGATGTTACCTAGACAGGGGACAAAACGTCTGCAACACAAATTCCCAGCTCGGCAAACAGAACCACAACTCCTCCACTTCCTCTGGCAGCTCATTCCATACACATACCATTCTCTGTGTGAAAACGTTGCCCCGGAGGTTTCTTTTATATCTTTCCCCTCTCACCCTAAACCTATGCCCTCTAATTCTGGACTCCCCGACCCCGGGGAAAAGACTTTACCTATTTATCCTATCCATGCCTCTCATAATTTTGTAAACCTCTATAAGATCACCCTTCAGCCTCCAACTCTCCAGGGAAAACAGCCCCAGCCTGTTCAGCCTCTCCCTACAGCTCAAATCCTCCAACCGTTGCAACATCCTTTCAAGTTTCACAACATCTTTCCGATAGGAAGGAGACCAGAATTGCACACAATATTCCAACAGTGACCTAATCAATGTCCTGTACAGCCGCAACATGACTCAATACTCTGACCAATAAAAGAAAGCTTACCAAACGCCTTCTCCACTATCCTATCTACCTGCGACTCCACTTTCAAGGAGCTATGAACCTGCACTCCAAGGTCTCTTTGTTCAGCAACACTCCCTAGGACCTTACTTTTAAGTGTATAAGTCCTGCTAAGATTTGCTTTCCCAAAATGCAGCACTTTGCATTTAACTGAATTAAACTCTACTTGCCACTTGTCACACTCTCTCACGCACACTCACACACACACACTCACACTCTGGCTCTCACTCATGCAAGCACACACACACATGAGTCCACGGGGTGAACCCGCACCCGCAGCACCACACCCGCAGACACACCCCACCCTGCTCAAAAAGCACACAATCTGCAGGCAGACAATCCATGCAATATTCAACAAGTTCCACCTTGGAAACAGAACCAGTCCGACTCAATACCGGGATACAGACAGACTCTAACCTCACACCTCTAAAGCATTGTCTGAGCTGAGATGTTATCTTGAGAATGTGACTTAAAAGAAATTCTGGGATTTACATATTAATGAATCAAAACCTGCAATCATTCTAAAAGATGAAAGACCCAACAGCAACCCAAGTCTGTTCAATAGATCATTTCAGTTGCATGACACTGCAATCACCCTCACCCTATTGCAATAAGTTGTGTCTTATGGTCTTGCTCCACAGCTTCCCGATGAAGGAGCAGTGCTACGAAAGCCAGTGCCTCTAAACAAACCCGTCGGACGACCTGGCATTGTGTGATTTTTATCTGTGTTTGTTAAGCTTTCTTTTATTGTCAGAGTAATGAGTCATGTTGCGGCTGTATAGGACATTGATTAGGTCACTGTTGGAATATTGTGTGCAATTCTGGTCTCTCCTTCCTATCGGAAAGATGTTGTGAAACTTGAAAGGATGTTGCAAGGGTTGGAGGATTTGAGCTGTAGGGAGAGGCTGAACAGGCTGGGGCTGTTTTCCCTGGAGCGTTGGAGGCTGAAGGGTGATCTTATAGAGGTTTACAAAATTATGAGAGGCATGGATAGGATAAATAGGAGAGAGGGCGATAGTGCGAGAGAGGGCAAACGAGGGACAGTGGTCAAAAGTGTGAGACGGGGTGAGTGAAATAGAGAGAAAGTGGTGGAGAGAGAGAGAGGGCGTGAGAGGGAGAGGGAGCGAGAGAGTGAGAGAGGGCTAGAAGCTGAGAGAGTGTGAGAGAGGGAGAGAGGGAGAGAGGGCGAGAGAAAGAGGATGGTCGAGAGACAGAGAGAGTGAGCGTGCGAGGGTGGGGGTGGGCCAGAGAGGGAGAGAAGGTGATGGAGGGAGAGAGGGCAAAAGAGGGAGAGAGGGCGAGAGAGGGAGAGAGGGCGAGAAGTGTAGAGAGGGCGAGAGAGGGAGAGAGAGAGACAGAGAGGGCGAAAGAGGGAGAGAGGGCCAAATAGGCACAGAGTGTGAGAGCGGGCGAGAGGACGAGAGAGGGAGCGAGGGCGAGAGAGGGAGAGTGGGCGACAGAGGGAAAGAGGACAAGAGTGAGCGAGAGATGGAGAGAGTATGAAAGTGCGAGAGTGGGCGAGAGAGAGAGAGGGTGAGAAAGGAAGAGGGTGAGAGGGCAAGAGAGGGGGAGAGAGGGAGAAACGGTGAAAGAGGGTGAGTGGGGGAAAGAGGGAGAGATGTGAGGGGGAAGAGATGGAGAGAGGGCGAAAGAGGGAAAGAGATCGAGGGAGAGGAAGAGAGGGTGAGAGAGGGAGAGAGAGCGAGAGCGGGAAAGAGGGCGAGAGAGGGAGAGAGAGAGAGGGCGAGACGAGAGAGGGCGAGAGTATGAAAGTGTGAGTGTGGGCGAGAGAGGGAGAGAGGGCAAGAGAGGGCAAAAGAGGGATTGAGGTTGAGAGAGGAAGATGGTGAGAGGGTGAGAGAGGGCGTAAGGGCGAAAGAGGGCGAGAGAGAGGGAGAGAAGGCGAGAGAGGGGGAGAGAGAGAGGGCGAGAGCGGGAGAGAGGGCGAGAGAGGGGGTGTGGGCGAGGGAGGGAGAGAGGGCGTGAGGGCGAGAGTGGGTGAGAGATGGAGACAGGCAGAGAGGGGGAGAGAGGGAGAGAGGGCGAGAGAAAAGGTTTTGGTGAGAGAGGGAGAGAGTGCGAGCGAGAGAGTGGGGGTGGGCCAGAGAGGAAGAGTGGGTGATAGAGGGAGAGAGGGCAAAAGAGGGAGAGAGGCCGAGAGTGGGAGAGAGGCCGAGAGGGGTAGAGATGGCAAGAGCGTGAAAGAGGGCGAGAGAGGGAGAGAGATGCAGAGAGAAGGAGCGAGGGCGAGAGCGTGAGAGAGGGAGAGAGAAGGAGAGAGGGCGAAAGAGGGAAAGAGGGCCAAAGACGCAGAGAGTGTGAGAGAGGGCGAGAGGATGAGAGAGGAAGAGAGGGCGAGAGAAAGAGAGAGGGCGAGAGTGGGAGAGAGGACGGGAGAGGGAGAGAGGGCGAGCAAGTGGGAGAGAGGGAGAGATGGTGAAACAGGCAGAGAGTGTGAGAGAGGGAGAGAGGGAGAGAGGGCGAGAGGGTCAGAGAGGCGAGAGGGCGAGAGGGCTCGATGGCGAGATAGAGAGAGGGCGAGAAGGAGAGAGGACGAGAGAGAGAGTTAAAGAGGGCGAGAGAGAGAGGGAGACAGCGCGTGAGGGCGAGAATTAGCGAGAGAGGAGAGAGGGGGAGAGAGGAAGTGAAGGAGAGGGAGGGAGAGTGTGCGAGAGAGGGAGAGAGAGCGAGTGACGGCGAGAGAGGGCGAGAGGGCGAGACAGGGAGAGAGTGCGAAAGAGGAAGAGATCATGACAGAGGACGAGAGAGGGACGTAAGGTGAGAGGGCGAAAGAGTGAGAGAGGAGGAGAGAGGGAGAGAGGGCGAAAGAGGGAGTGAGGGCTAAAGAGAGAGAGAGAGGGCGAGAAAGTGAGAGAGGGCGAGAGAGGGAATGAGGGTGAGAGAGGGAGAGAGAGGGAGAGAGTGAGAGAGAGGGCGAGAGACGGCGAGAGAGGATGAGAGGGCAAGAGAGGGAAAGAGGGAAGAGGGCGTGAGAGGGAGAGAGGGCGAGAGAGGGTGAGAGGACAAGTTGGCGAGAGCGGGAGGGAGTGAGGGCGAGAGACAGAGAGTGAGTGCGAGAGGGCGAGAGAGGGCGAGACGGCAAGAGAGGGGGAGAGGGCGAGAGAAGGAGAGAGGGCGAGAAGGAGAGAGGGAGAGAGAGAGTTAAAGAGGGCGAGAGAGAGAGTGAGAAGGCGAGAGAGGGCATTAGGGCGAGAAATAACGAGAGAGCGAGGACGGTTGAGACGGCGAGAGAGTCAGAGAAAGGGCGAGAGGGAAAGAGAGCGAGAGTGGGGAGCGGGAGAGGGAGAGAGGCCGAGAGGATGAGAGAGGGAAAGAGGGCGAGAGAGGGGGCTTGGGCGATATAAGGAGAGAGAGCGAGAGTTTGAGAGAGGGAGAAAGGGAGAGAGGAGGAGAGAGGCAGAAAGGGCGAGAGCGGGAGAGAGAGGGGCAGAGGGCAAAAGAGGGAGAGAGGGAGAGAATGGGTGAGAGGGCGAGAGAGGGAGAGTTGGCGAGATGGGAAGTGAGGGAGAGAGGGTGAAAGTGGGAGAGAGGGAGAGAGGGGGAGAGAGGGCGAGAGAGCGAGAAAGGGTGAAAGAGGGAGAGAGGGCGAGAGAGGGAGAGAGGGGGAGAGAGAGTTAAAGAGGGCGAGAGAGAGAGTGAGAAGGCGAGAGAGGGCATTAGGGCGAGAAATAACGAGAGACCGAGGACGGTTGAGACGGCGAGAGAGTCAGAGAGAGGGCGAGAGGGAGAGAGGGCGAGAGCAGGAGTGGGGAGCGGGAGAGGGAGAGAGGCCGAGAAGGTGAGAGAGGGTAAGAGGGCGAGACAGGGGGCTTGGGCGATATAAGGAGAGAGGGTGAGAGTTTGAGAGAGGGAGAAAGGGAGAGAGGGGAGAGAGGGAGAGAGAGGGAGAGAGGGCGAAAGAGGGAGAGAGGGAGAGAGAGGGAGAGAGGGCGAAAGAGGAAGAGTTGGCGAGATGGGGAGTGAGGGAGAGAGGGAGAAAGTGGGAGAGAGGGTGAGAGAGAGGGAGAGAGAGAGAGGGCGAGAGAGCGAGAGAGGGCGAGAGAGGGAGAGAGGGAAGAGGGCGGGAGAGGAAGAGAGGGCAAGAGAGGGAGAGAGGGCCAGATGGCGAGAGAGAGAGGGAGTGAGGGCGAGAGATGGTGAGTGAGTGCGAGAGGTCGAGAGAGGGCGAGAGGGCAAGAGAGGGAGATAGGGTGAGAGAGGAAGAGAGGGCGAGAAGGAGAGAGGGAGAGAGAGAGTTAAAGAGGGCAAGAGAGAGAGTGAGAAGGCGAGAGAGGGCGTTAGGGCGAGAAATAATGAGAGGGCGAGGACGATTGAGACGGCGAGAGAGTCAGAGAGAGGGCGAGTGGGAGAGCGGGCGAGAGCGGGAGTGGGGAGCGGGAGAGGGAGAGAGGCCGAGAGGGTGAGAGAGGGAAAGAGGGCGAGAGAGGGGGCTTGGGCGTGATACGGAGAGACGGCGTGAGTTCGATAGAGGGTGTGAGAGGGACAGAGGGAGAGAGGACGAGAGAGGGAGAGAGTTTGAGAGAGGGCAAGAGGCAAGAGAGTCAGAGAGAGGTCGAGAGGGAGACAGCGTGAGAGAGCTAGAGTGCGCGAGAGTGCGAGAGAGGTCGAGGGGGGAGAGAGGGAGAGAGGGTGAGGGAAAGGTGTTGGGCGTGAGAGGGTGAGAGAGAGAGCGAGAGAGTGGGAGTGGGCCAGAGAGGGAGTGAGGGCGAGAGAGGGAGAGAGGCTGAGAGGGGGAGAGAGGTTAAGAGAGGGAGAGAGGGTGAGAGCAGGAAAGAGGGCGAGAGAGAGAGGGGGAGAAAGGGTGAGAGAGGGAGAGACGGCGAGAGAGAGCGAGAGATGGAGAGAGGGAGAGAGGGCGAGAGAGGGAGAGAGTACGAAAGACGGAGAGAAAGCGAGAGAGGGAGAGAGGGTGTGACGGGGAGCAAGGGCGAAGGAGGGAGTGAGGGCGAGAGAGGGCAAGCGAGGGAGAGTGGTCGAAAGGGCGAGACGGGGTGAGTGAGATAGAGAGAAAGTTTTGGAGAGAGAGAGAGAGGGCGTGAGAGGGAGAGGGGACGAGAGAGTGAGAGAGGGCTAGAAGATGAGAGAGTGTGAGAGAGGAAGAGAGGGAGAGAGGGCGAGAGAAAGAGGATGGTCGAGAGACGGAGAGAGTGAGCGTGCGAGAGTGGGGTTGGGCCAGAGAGGGAGAGAGGGTGATAGGGGGAGAGAGGGCAAAAGAGGGAAAGAGGGCGAGAGAGAGAGAGAGGGCGAGAAATGTATAGAGGGCGAGAGAGGGAGAGAGGGAGAGAGAGAGAGAGAGAGGGCGAAAGAGGGAGAGAGGGCCAAATAGGCAGAAGTGTGAGAGCGGGCGAGAGGACGAGAGAGGGAGCGAGGGCGAGAGAGGGAGAGTGGGCGAGAGAGGGAAAGAGGACAAGAGAGAGCGAGAGATGGAGAGAGTATGAAAGTGCGAGAGTGGGCGAGAAGGGAGAGAGGGTGAGAGAGGTAGAGGGTGAGAGGGCAAGAGAGAGGGAGAGAGGGAGAGAGGGCGAAAGTGGGAGAGAGGGCGAGAGAGAGGGAGAGAGGGCGAGAGGGGGAGAGAGGGCGAAGCGGGCGAGAGGGTGAAAGAGAGAGAGAGAGGGCCAGAGTGGGAGAGAGGGCGAGAGAGGAAGAGAGGGCAAAAGAGAGGGAGAGAGGGCGAGGGAGATAGAGTGCAAGAGAAGGCGAGAGAGGGATAGAGTGTGAGAGAGGGCGAGAGGCTGAGAGGGCAAAAGAGGGGGAGTGGGCGAGAGAAAGAGAGGGCGAGAGAGTGAGAGAGGGTGAAAGAGGGGGAGAGGGCGAGAGAGGGAGAGAGGGTGAGAGAGGAAGAGAGGGCGATACAGTGAGAGGTTGAGAGGGCGAGACGTCGAGATAGGGAGAGAAGGCGAGAGAGGGAGAATGTCCCAGAGAGGGAGAGAGGGCACAACAGAGAGAGGGCGAGAGGGCGAGACAGTGAGAAAAGGCGAGGGAGGGAGTGACGGCGAGATAGGGAGAGAGGGCAAAAGAGCAAAAGAGGGCGAAAGAGGGAGAGAGGTAGAGAGAGGGAGAGAGGGCGAGAGAGGGAGAGATGTAGAGAGAGGGAGAGAGGGCGATAGAAGGAGAGAGGGCGAGACAGAGAGAGGGAGCGAGGGCGAGAAGGCGAGAGAGAGAAAGGGAAGGCAAGAGAGGGAGAGAGGGCGAGTGAGGGAGAGACGGTGAAAGAGGGGGAGAGGGCGAGAAAGGGAGAGAGGGTGAGAGAGGAAGAGAGGGCGATACAGTGAGAGGTTGAGAGGGCGAGACGTCGAGAGAGGGAGAGAAGGCGAGAGAGGTAGAGAGGGCGAGAGAGGGAGAGAGAGGGAGAGAGAGCGAGTGAGAGAGAAGGCGAGAGAGGAAGAGAGAGGAAGAGAGGGCGAGAGAGGGAGAGAGTGCAAAAGAGGGATAGAGGGAGAAAGGGATAGAGGGAGGGAGAGGGAGAGGGCGAGAGGGAGGGAGAGGGAGAGAGGGCGAGAGAGAGAGAGAGAGAAGGCAAGAGAGGGAGAGAGTGCGAGAGAGGGAGAGAGGGTGAAAGAGGGAGAGAGGGCGAGAGAGGGAGAGAGGGCAAAAGATGGAGAGATGTACAGAGAGGGAGGGAGGGCGAGTGAGAGAAGTTGAGAGGGTGAGAGCGGGCGAGTGAGGGAGAGAGGGCGAGAGAGGGAGAGAGTGTGGAAGAGCTTGAGAGGTAGAGAGCGGGAGAGAGGGCGAGAGAGGGTGAGAGGACGAGACAGAGAGAGAGGGCAAGAGTGTGAGAGGGCGAGAGAGGGAGAGAAGGCGTGAGTGGGAGAGAACGCGAGAGAGGGAGAGAAGGTGAAAGAGGATGAGAGGTAAAGAGAGGGAAAGAGGGCGAGAGAGGGAGCGACGGCGAAATTAGGAGAGACGGCGAGAGAGGGAGTGAGAGGGAGAAAGGAAGAGAGAGGGAGAGAGGGCGAGTGAGGTAGAGAGGGTGACAGAGGGAAACAGAGGGAGAGAGGGCGAGAGAGAGCAAAAAGGCGAGAGAGGAAGAGAGAGGGAGAGAGGACGAGAGAGAGAGGGAGAGAGGGAGAGAGGGAGGGAGCGAGGACGAGAGAGGGCGAGCGGGCGAGAGAGGTAGAAAAGGCGAGAGAGAGAGTGAGGGCGAGAGAGGGAGAGAGGTAGAAAGACGGCGAGGCAGGGAGAACGGACGAGACAGAGAGAGGGTGAGAGGGCAAGAGAGAGAGAGAGAAGGCAAGAGAGGGGGAGAGTGCAAGAGAGGGAGAGAGGGTGAAAGAGGGAGAGAGGACGTGAGAGGGAGAGAGGGCAAAAGAGGGAGAGATGTACAGAGAGGGAGAGAGGGTGAGAGAGTGAGAGAAGGCGAGAGGGTGAGAGCGGTCGAGTGCGGGAGAGAGGGCGAGAGGGGGAAAGAGGGCGAAAGAGCGCGAGAGAGGGAGAGAGGGTGGAAGAGCTTGAGAGATAGAGAGAGAGGGAGAGAGGGATATAGGGAGAGATGGCGAGAGAGGGAGAGAGTACGAAAGATGGAGAGACGGTGAGACAGGGAGAGAGAGCAAGAGGGGGAGAGAGGGCGAAAGTGGGAGAGACGGCGAGAGAGAGGGAGAGAGGGCGAGAGAGGGAGAGAGGGCGAAAGCGGGCGAGAGGGCAAGAGAGAGAGAGAGGGGGCCAGAGTGGGAGAGAGGGCGAGAGAGGAAGAGAGGGCAAAAGAGGGGGAGTGGGTGAGAGAAAGAGAGGGCGAGAGAGTGAGAGAGGGCGGGTGAGGGAGAGAGGGTGAGAGAGGGCGACAGGGCGAGAGAGAGAGAGAGGGCTAGAGTGGGAGAGAGTGCGAGCGAGGAAGAGAGGGCGAAAGAGAGGGAGAGAGGGCGAGGGTGAGAGAGGGTGAGAGAAGGCGAGAGAGGGAGAGGGCAAAAGTGGGGGAGTGGGCGAGAGAAAGAGAGGGCGAGAGAGTGAGAGAGGCGAAAGAGGGAGAGAGAGGGTGAGAGAGGGAGAACATCCCAGAGAGGGAGAGAGGGCACGACAGAAAGAGGGCGAGACAGCGAGAAAAGGCGAGGGAGGGAGTGACGGCGATATGGGGAGAGAGGGCAACAGAGGAAAAGAGGGCAAAAGAGGGAGAGAGGTAGAGAGAGGGAGAGAGGGCGAAAGAGGGAGAGAGGTAGAGAGAGGGAGAGAGGGCAACAGAGGAAAAGAGGGCAAAAGAGGGAGAGAGGTAGAGAGAGGGAGAGAGGGCGAAAGAGGGAGAGAGGTAGAGAGAGGGAGAGAGGGAGATAGAGGGAGAGAGGGCGAGAAGGCGAGAGAGAGAGAGAGAGAAGGCAAGAGAGGGAGAGAGGGCGAGGGAGGGAGAGAGGGTGAGAGAGGAAGAGAGGGCGATACAGTGAGAGGTTGAGAGGGTGAGAGGTCGAGAGAGGGAGAGAAGGCGAGAGAGGTAGCGAGGGCGAGAGAGGGAGAGAGAGGGAGAGAGCGAGAGAGAGAGAGAAGACGAGAGAGGAAGACAGAGGAGGAGAGGGAAAGAGAGGGAGAGAGTGCAAAAGAGGGATAGAGGGAGAAAGGGATAGTGGGAGAGAGAGGGAGAGGGCGAGAGGGCGTGAGAGGGAGAGAGGGCAAGAGAGCAAGAGATGGAGAAAGGGCGAGTGCGGGAGAGAGGGCGAGACAGGGAGAGAGGGCGAGAGGTGGAAAGAGGTAGAGAGAGGAAGAGAGGGCTAGAGGGGGAAAGAGATGGAGAGAGGGTGACAGATGAAGATAGGGCGAGACAGAGAGGGAGCGAGTGGGCAAGACGGTGAGAGAGGGCGAGCGGGCGAGAGAGGGAGAAAAGGCAAGAGAGGGGGTGAGGGCGAGAGAGGGGGAGAGGGCGAAAGAGGAAAATAATGCGAAAGAGGGAGAGAGTGCGAGAGAGGATGCGAGGGCGAAAGAGGGAGTTCGGTAGAAAGAGGGCGAGGCAGGGAGAACGGGCGAGACAGAGAGAGGGTGAGAGGACGAGAGAGGGAGAGAGGGTGAAAGAGGGAGAGAGGGCGAAAGTGTGAGAGAAGGCGAGAGGGTGAGAGCGGGCGAGTGAGGGAGAGAGGGCGAGTGGGGGAAAGATGGCGAAAGAGCACGAGAGAGGGAGAGAGGGTGGAAGAGCTTGAAAGGTAGAGAGAGGGAGAGAGGGATATAGGGAGAGAGGGAGAGAGAGGGAAAGAGTACGAAAGATGGAGAGAAGGCGAGAGAGGGTGAGAGGGCGAGAGGGGGTGAGCGGGTGCAAGAGGGAGTGATGGTGAGAGAGGGAGAGAGGCCGAAAGTGGGGTTGGG
Organism: Chiloscyllium plagiosum; assembly: GCF_037043375.1. Taxonomy (NCBI): domain Eukaryota; kingdom Metazoa; phylum Chordata; class Chondrichthyes; order Orectolobiformes; family Hemiscylliidae; genus Chiloscyllium; species Chiloscyllium plagiosum. The sequence continues at coordinate 51,928,733 of NW_028270184.1, read as the reverse complement.
GGGTTGGGAGAGAGGGAGAGAGGGCGAGATAGGGAGAGAGATTGAGTGAGGGTGAAAGAGGCAGAGAGTGCAAGAGAGGGCGAGAGAGGGAGAGGGGGAGAGAGGGCGTGAGCGGGAGAGAGGGTGAGAGAGGGAGAGAGGGCAAGAGAGGGAGAGAGGGCGCGAGAGAGAGAGAGATTGAGAGAGGGTGAAAGAGTCAGAGAGTGCAAGTGAGGGCGAGAGAGGGAGAGGGGGAGAGAGGGCGTGAGAGGGAGAGAGGGTGAGAGAGGGAGCGAGGGCAAGAGAGGGAGAGAGGGCGTGAGGGTGAGAGAGGGTGAAGGAGGTAGGCAGGGTGAGAGAGGGAGAGAGAGCAAGAGAGGGAGAGAGATAGAGAGAGGGAGAGAGGGCGAGAGAGGGAGAGCTGGCGAGATGGGGAGTGAGGGAGAGAGGGTGAAACTGGGGGACAGGGTGAGAGAGGGCGAGAGAGCGAGAGAGGGAGAAAGGGGGAGTGAGGGAGAGAGGGCGAAAGTGGGAGAGAGGGCGAGAGAGAGGGAGAGAGGCTGAGAGAGGGAGAAAGGGCATGAGAGGGAGAATGGGCGAGAGAGGGAGAGAGGGAGAGAGAGTGGGAGAGAGGGAGAGAGGGAGATAGGGAGAGATGGAGAGAGAGGGTGAGAGGGCGAGAGAGGGAGAGGTGGCGAGATGGGGAGTGAGGGAGAGAGGGTGAAAGTGGGAGAGAGGGTGAGAGAGAGGGAGAGAGGGAGAGAGGAGGAGGAGAGAGGGCGAGATAGTTTCGCTCTCTCTCCCTCTCTTGCCCTGCCTCCCTCCTTCGGCCTCTCTCCCCCTAACGCCAACTCTCCCTCTGTCGCCTTCTCTCCCTATCTCCCTCTCTCCCTCTCTCTCGCCCTCTCTTCCTCTCTCGCCCATTCTCACTCTCATGCCCTCTCTCCCTCTCTTCCCCTCTCGCCCTCTCTTGCACTCTCTGCTTCTTTCACCCTCTCTCAATCTCTCTCCCTCTCTCGCCCTCTCTCCCATTCTCGCCCACTCTCCCTCTCTCATCCTCTCTCCCCCTCTCCTTCTCTCGCTCTCTCGCGCTCTCTCCCTCTCTCTCACCCTCTTTCCCTCGCTCTCGCCTCTCCCCCTCACTCCCCCTCTCTCCCTCTCTCGCTCTCTCACTCTCTCACTCTCTCTCCCTGTCTCCCCCTCTCTCCCTCTTTCACCCTGAGGGCGAGAGAGGGAGAAAGGGCGAGAGAGGGAGAGAGCGCAGAAGAGGGATAGAGGGAGAAAGGGATAGAGGGAGAGAGAGAGAGAAGGCGAGAGGGCGGGAGAGGGAGAGAGGGCGAGAGACGGAGAGAGGGCAAGAGAGCGAGAGATGGAGAAAGGGGGAGTGTGGGAGAGAGGGCGAGAGGGAGAGAGGGCGAGAGTGGGAAAGAGGCTGAGAGCGGGAGAGAGGGCGGGAGAGAGAGAGAGGGCGAGAGGGGGAAAGAGGTGGAGAGAGTGTGACAGATGAAGATAGGGCGAGACAGAGAGAGGGCGAGTGGGCAAGAGAGGGAGAAAAGGCAAGAGAGGGAGTGAGGGCGAGAGAGGGAGAGAGGGCGAAAGAGGAAAATAATGCGAAAGAGGGAGAGAGTGCGAGAGAGGATGCGAGGGCGAAAGAGGGAGTTAGGTAGAAAGAGGGCGAGGCAGGGAGAACGGGCGAGACAGAGAGAGGGTGAGAGGGCGAAAGAGGAAAATAATGCGAAAGAGGGAGAGAGTGCGAGAGAGGATGCGAGGGCGAAAGAGGGAGTTAGGTAGAAAGAGGGCGAGGCAGGGAGAACGGGCAAGACAGAGAGAGGGTGAGAGGGCGAGAGAGATAGAGAGAGAAGGCAAGAGAGGGAGAGAGCGAGAGAGAGGGAGAGAAGGTGAAAGAGGGAGAGAGGGCGAGAGAGGGCGAGAGGGCAAAAGATGGAGAGATGTACAGAGAGGGAGGGAGGGCGAGAGAGTGAGAGAAGTTGAGAGGATGAGAGCGGGTGAGTGAGGGAGAGAGGGCGAGAGAGGGAGAGAGTGTGGAAGAGCTTGAGAGGTAGAGAGCGGGAGAGAGGGCGAGAGAGGGTGAGAGGGCGAGAAAAAGAGAGAGGGCAAGAGTGTGAGAGGGCGAGAGAGGGAGAGAAGGCGAGAGTGGGAGAGAGCGCGAGAGAGGGAGAGAAGGTGAAAGAGGAAGAGAGGTAAAGAGAGGGAAAGAGGGCGAGAGAGGGAGAGAGTGTGGAAGAGCTTGAGAGGTAGAGAGCGGGAGAGAGGGCGAGAGAGGGTGAGAGGGCGAGAAAAAGAGAGAGGGCAAGAGTGTGAGAGGGCGAGAGAGGGAGAGAAGGCGAGAGTGGGAGAGAGCGCGAGAGAGGGAGAGAAGGTGAAAGAGGAAGAGAGGTAAAGAGAGGGAAAGAGGGCGAGAGAGGGAGCGAGTACGAAATTAGGAGAGACCGCAAGAGAGGGAGTGAGAGGGAAAAAGGACGAGAGAAGTAGAGAGAGGGAGAGAGGGCGAGTGAGGTAGAGAGCGTGAGAGAGGGAGACAGGGGGAGAGAGGGCGAGAGAGAGCGAAAAGGCGAAAGAGGAAGAGAGAGGGAGAGAGGGCGAGAGAGAGATAGAGGGAGAGAGGGAGAGAGAGACGGAGAGATGGCGAGAGAGGGCGAGATAGGGAGAAAAGGCGAGAGAGGGAGTGAGGGCGAGAGGGCGAGAGAGGTAGAAAGACGGCGAGGCAGGGAGAACGGGCGAGACAGAGAGAGGCTGAGAGGGCAAGAGAGAGAGAGAGAAGGCAAGAGAGGGGGAGAGTGCAAGAGAGGAAGAGAGGGTGAGAGAGGGAGAGAGGGCAAAAGAGGGAGAGATATACAGAGAGGGAGAGAGGGCGAGAGAGTGAGAGAAGGCGAGAGGGTGAGAACGGGCGAGTGAGGGAGACAGGGCGAGAGGGGGAAAGAGGGCGAAAGAGCGTGAGAGACGGAGAGAGGGTGGAAGAGCTTGAGAGGGAGAGAGGGATATAGGGAGAGAGGGCGAGAGAGGGAGAGAGTACGAAAGATGGAGAGACGGCGAGACAGGGAGAGAGGGCGAGAGGGGGAGAGAGGGCGAAAGTGGGAGAGACGGCGAGAGAGATGGAGAGAGGGCGAGAGAGGGAGAGAGGGCGAAAGCGGGCGAGAGGGCAAGAGAGAGAGAGAGAGGGGGCCAGAGTGGGAGAGAGGGCGAGAGAGCGAGAGAGGTAGAGAGAGGGAGAGAGGGCGATAGTGGGAGCGAGTGCGAGACAGAGAGAGGGAGAGAGGGCGAGAAGGCGAGAGAGAGAGAGAAGGCAAGAGAGGGAGAGAGGGCGGGTGAGGGAGAGAGGGTGAGAGAGGGCGAGAGGCTGAGAGGGCAAAAGAGGGGGAGTGGGCGAGAGAAAGAGAGGGCGAAAGAGCGCGAGAGAGGGAGAGAGGGTGGAAGAGCTTGAGAGGTAGAAAGAGGTAGAGCTTGAGAGAGGGAGAGAGAGATATAGGGAGAGATGGAGAGAGAGGGTGAGTGGGTGCAAGAGGGAGTTATGGTGAGAGAGGGAGAGAGGCCGAAAGTGGAGGGGGGAGTGGGAGAGAGGGAGAGAAGGCGAGATAGGGAGAGATATTGAGTGAGGGTGAAAGAGGCAGAGAGTGCAAGAGAGGGCGAGAGAGGGAGAGGGGGAGAGAGGGCGTGAGAGGGAGAGAGGGTGAGAGAGGGAGATAGGACAAGAGAGGGAGAGAGGGCGCGAGAGGGAGAGAGATTGAGAGAGGGTGAAAGAGGCAGAGAGTGCAAGAGAGGGCGAGAGAGGGAGAGGGGGAGAGAGGGCGTGAGAGGGAGAGAGGGTGAGAAGGGAGAGAGGGCAAGAGAGGGCGTGAGGGTGAGAGAGGGTGAAGGAGGTAGGCAGGGCGAGAGAGGGAGAGAGAGCAAGAGAGGGAAAGAGATAGAGAGAGGGAGAGAGGGCGAGAGAGGGAGAGCTGGCGAGATGCGGAGTGAGGGAGAGAGGGTGAAACTGGGAGAGAGGGTGAGGGAGGGCGAGAGAGCGAGAGAGGGAGAAAGGGGGAGTGGGGGAGAGAGGGCGAAAGTGGGAAAGAGGGCGAGAGAGAGGGAGCGAGGCCGAGAGAGGGAGAAAGGGCATGAGAGGGAGAATGGGCGAGAGAGGGAGAGAGGGAGAGAGAGTGCGAGAGAGGGAGAGAGGGAGATAGGGAGAGATGTAGAGAGAGGATGAGAGGGCGAGAAGGGAGAGGTGGCGAGATGGGGAGTGAGGGAGAGAGGGTGAAAGTGGGAGAGAGGGTGCGAGAGAGGAAGAGAGGGAGAGAGGGCGAGAGAGGGAGAGAGGGCGAGAGGGAGAGAGGGCGAGAGGGAGAGAGGGAGAAGGGGCGAGAGAGGTAGAGAGAGGGAGAGAGGGCGAGAGCGGGAGAGTGGGCGAAAGAGGGATAGAGGGCAGAGAGAACGAGAGAGGGCGAGAGAGGTGGAGAAGTCGAGAGAGGAAGAGAGAGGGTGAGATGGCAAGAGAGAGAGAGAGAAGGCGAGAGAGGAAGAGAGAGGGAGAGAGTGCGAAGAGGGAGAGAGGGCAAAAGAAGAATAGAGGGAGAAATGGAACGAGGGAGTGAGGGAGAGAGGGCGAGATGGTGAGCGAGGGAGAGAGGGAGAGAGGGCGAAAGAGGGAGAGATGGTGAGAGAAGGAAGAGAGGGGGAGTGAGGGAGAGAGGGTGAGACGGCGAGAGTGGAGACAGGGCGAGAGAGGGTGAGAGGGCGAGAGAATGTGAGAAGTTGGTGAGATAGAAAGGGCGAGAGAGGGAGAGAGGGCGAGAGAATGAGAGAGGGTGAGAGGGCGAGAACGGACGACAAAGTGAGAGAGTGAGAGAGGAATAGAGGGACAGAGGGAGAGAGGGCGAGAGACGGACAGGGAGAGAGAGTGAGAGAGGCAGAGATGGTGAGAGAGGGAGGGAGAGGGCGAGAGGGAGCGAGGGCGAGAGAGAGAGAGGGCAGGAGGGTGATAAAACTAGAGAGGGACAGAGGGAGAGAGGGCAAGTGAAGGAGAGAGGGCAAGATCGAGAGAGATGGCGAGAGATGGATTCAGCGCAAGAGGGTGAGAGAGGGCGAGAGAGGGAGAGAGGGCGGGAGAGGGAGAGAAGATGAGAGCGAGAGAGAGGGCGAAAGAGGGAGAGAGAGCAAGAGAGGGAGAGAGGGCGAGAGAGGGAGAGAGGGGGAGAGGGAGAGAGGGCAAGAGATGGCGAGAGGGCAGGAGAGGGAGAGCAGGAGAACGCGAGTGAGGGAGTGAGGGCGAGAGAGGGAGAGAAAGCGAGAGAGGCAGAGATGATGAAACAGGGCGAGAGAGTGACAGAGTGAGAGAGAGAGCGAGGGCGAGACGGAGAGAGGGCGAGAGAGGGAGAGAGGGAAAGAGGTGAGAGGGCGAGAGAGGGAGAGGGGTCGTGAGGGAGAGACTGCGAGAAAGGGAGAGGGGAGAGAGGGAGAGAGGGTGAGAGAGGGAGAGTGGGCGAGAGAGGGAGAGAGTGAGAGAGGGCGAGAGAGGGAGAGAGAGGAAGGGAGGGCGAGAGAGAGAGAGAGAAAGTGCGAGAGAGGGAGAGAGGGTGAGAGACGGAGAGAGGGCGAGAGAGGGAAAGAGGGCGAGAGGGGATAGAGGGCTAGAGAGGGTGTGACAACGAGAGATGGAGAGAGGGCGAAAGAGGAAGAGAGGGCAAAAGATGGAGAGAGGTAGCGAGAGGGAGCAAGGGTGAGAGAGGGAGAGAGGGCGAGAGAGGGAGAGAGGGTGAAAGAGGGATAGAGAGTGATAGCGGAAGAGATGGCGAAAGAGGGAGAGAGGGCGAGAGAGGAATAGAGGGCGAGAGGGAGAGGGAGAGAGAGGGAGAGAGAGGGAGACAGGGTGAGTGAGGGAGAGAGGGCAAAAGAGGGATAGAGAGCAGAGAGAGGGAGAGAGAGGAAGAGAGGGCAAAAGAGGGAGAGAGAGCAAGACAGGGAGAGAGTGCTGTTATGAGTCGGAGTGGTCATATTTATCTGGCTGTCAGTTCAGAAATGTCTTGATGTATGGCAACGTGGTTAGTGCTTTGGGTTGCGGCATGTCCTCATTCCATTGTCTTTCCCTTCGGCATCTGTTGATGAAATTCCTCGGCTATCCGTTTTTGGCGAATACAGTGTATAGGTGTTCTTATTCTTCTTTAATGCAATTCTGGTGTGCTGCAGTGTGTTGTGGCCACAAAAGGGGAGCACATTAGCACTGCAAAAAGAGGAAGAAGAACACCTATACAATGTATTCACCAAAAACGGATACCCGCACAATTTCATCAACAGATGCCTAAGGGAAAGACAACGGAATGAGGTCATGCCACAACCCAAAGCACTAACCAAGTTGTCATACATCAAGAGCATTTCTGAACTGACAGCCAGACTACTGCGACCACTAGGACTCATAACAGCACACAAACCAACAGCCACACTCGGACAACAACTCACCAGAACGAAGGACCTGATACCCAGCATGAGCAAAACCAATGTGGTGTACAAAATCCCATGCAAGGACTGCACAAAACACTATATAGGACAAACAGGAAGACAGCTAACGATCCGCATCCACGAACATCAACTAGCCATGAAACGACACGACCAGCTATCCTTAGTAGCCACACACGCGGATGATAAGCAACATGAATTCGACTGGGACAACACTACTATTATAGGACAAGCCAAACAGAGAACAGCTAGGGAATTCCTAGAGACGTGGCAAATATCCACAGATTATATCAACAAACACATCGACCTGGACCCAATATACCGACCACTGCAGCGGATAGCTGGAACTGACAACCGGAAGTGGCAGATACAAATCACTATAAATGCCGGAGGGAACATCACAGAAGGGCTTCACAGGAGGCTCCCAAGCACTGAGGATATCACCTAGACAGGGGACGAAACATCGGCAACACAAATTCCCAGCTCGGCGAACAGAACCACAACAACGAGCACCCGAGCTACAAATCTTCTCACAAATGTTCTTCATGACCATGCGATTACTATACTCCGGAATATGCTGATAGTAACATGTATTGAGATGACGGAATTCCTAATTATAGGCGAGTTTTCTGACAGGTTCGCCCCAGTCATCATGATAAAAATGTAATTGTGGCTGAGTACATTGTGAACACACCTCCATTAAACTTTTTCATGTGTTTACTCAGAGACAATGTTTAAACATTTCCTCTATAAATGCTGTTGACTGTATTTTGCAATGATACCATGTTCCTGATCGATTTATTTTCTTTGTAATGCTGACACAAATGTCTGAATATTGATGATATTAAAAGTTGCATGGATTATATATTGTACTTCTCCAGAAGAAAAGCTGAGACAGCAAGTACCGAATTCAGGGCTATCTGAGAATGCTGAATGAGAAAACAGTTCTGATCAATAATCATTGCATATCGAATGGAGTTTCCAAACCATCATGCCGGCGTTCTAATGCTCAGTTGGCCAATACTAATTATTATGTAATCAATACAGAGCAAACTCGTTTGGAAATATTGAAACACTTAATGCGTCAGTGTTCTAAAATAGATTACCAATTGATGGTTATTCCAACAATCACACAATAATTCAGTTTAGGATTTGTAACAAATAACTTGAGATTCACATTTCAAATTAAACCATTATTTCTTAGTTCCAATTTCACAAAGAAAAATGGATCTTCTATTACAGGTCAACACAACCACGAACAAAGCAATGATTCCTCATCCAGCACTCACAGGAAATATCTGATACCTTCTCATTTGAATGTTCACAGAAATCATTGCTTTAATATTCAGCCTTATAAATGAAAATAAGTCTGATTGTTTTAGACTCCAATTATTAATATTCATTTTTACATATTACAATATGAGATTTCTAATTATTTTAAGTTTGCAGTGACCTGTGATAAGAGTAATTGTTCCTTGTATCTAACATTTAATCATTGATCAGATGCAGTTTATTCAGCTTTAAGTGTGGCATTAAGTCTCAGTTACGAAGCAAATTGCATGGTACAGTTTCCTAACAGTAGCGAATGCTGATTTTTTTATTTTAATACAGAAATCCTGGTTGATTTGCTGTTGTGGGGATGCCCTGCCACATCTCGAACAGAAGGGTCCATGTTGGCTCTTGTCCAACAAACAAAAAGACACAACCTGCCTTAGAATTAAAACACAAGATGGTGGAGGAGAGATAAACAAGACGAACATACTGATCCAGTCTTCATTTAAAAAGAACATTTTGTACAATCCTGCACCAAGTCCATAAGTATGCCATTCCAGGCAGTTATATTCCAGACAGCGACAAGAACATGCCAGATACAGAAAAACGACCAACCGTGACCTTCATTTATGAAAGAATAATTGTCTCAATGAATGAATAAACACCAGCTGCAGGATGCAGCCCAGTTAACCCCCTAAACAGCTATCAGCGCAACAGATGGCATTCGTTTGTCAGATATAGTTACTATTTTAATGTTGCTCAGAACATTTTTATAAAATGCGTCTAATTACAGATTCTTGAGAATCGTCGATAAGGCAGAGTGAGAGGCCAGAAGGAGTGCAGCAATTACCATTGTAATCTGAAGAAATAAGATACGTGGAGAGATCCCAATGCCTGGAGATTATAACACCGGTTAAACACCATGAGACAATAGAAAACTGGGGCTATCCATAACGATGTCCATCTGAGATTAGGTGTTCTACAGGATTGGGTGTCTGTATAAGGAGGGAAAGACTGTAACCATGTGGAGATTGTAATAGAGAAAGTGTGTAAAAATACTGTTTTTTACTGTTCACATTACAGTGTGTCATTGGCCTCCCTTCCGAGATTGACCTGGGGGAATGATCCCTGCATTAACTGGTTGCTGCATGAGTAAGCGTCTTCTACGTGCCTGAGTTCACCCTGCCTCCTGAGTTCTCATTCCTTGTCAGCGGAAAACACTCCGACAGCAAAGTTGACATTTCAATTCAATGCCAATATTTATTATGTGTGAAATTATTACTTTCAGAGCGACATCATTTTCATGCTAAAATTGCTTTACTTTTTTGTGTGGAAGAAAACAATGTAGGCACATCCATTTGTTCTTTAGTTCACCTAACACTAAGTTATCGAAAATACCACACTTGGGGGAAAAGAACAATTCTTCAGCTCAAATGTCACATTAAACGGCTGTTTCTTTTTTTTCAAATCATATGACCGGCATTTCAATTTCATTGTAAGGAAAAAAAACTGCTTTTGAAATGTTGATATAGTTTATTTTTCTTCCAACATTAGTTGTCAATGAACAATTATCACACAATTATCAGTCATTTGGTACAAAAAGGACTTCCTTTACCAAATGTCGTTAACTCGACCTTTTGTTCATAATCATACTCACTTTCCCGGCCTAATTATTTTTTTTCCTAATTCTGACATAAACAAATAAGCATTTATCACGGTAAATGTAACATTAATAAAATAGACATGACTCGACAAAAAAAACAAAGTTGAACTGTGTTCAATTGTTGCTGAGTGCATTTTTAATTATTAAAGCAACTTTTTAGATTTTAATTTACAGTTCATTAATATTAATGAATATGCAATCGACATCATAGCAAAGTGGATTAAAATATGAAGTTATTTATCTATCAGGAGTCTAGAAACAATTATCAATTACAGTAATTACACAACACTTTAACTTAGACTTCGTAACAAGCACAATGTGTTTTAATATCTTACACATTTCTTATTGTGAATGCTTCAAGATAAACGCCTGTTTGGACAGGCCATTACACCCACATAAATACCAGTAATTTCCCTTGCAATATCCTTTGTAAATATCTGACTTTTGCTCATTTGAAAGATCACCGTCATCTCAGCCATTGAATTTCAGATAACGCCAATAACTTTACGCTGCAATATTCCTCTTCATTTATGCACATTACTCAGTGGAATAGCAAGATGAGATACCTCATTATTCTTAAATTCACTAATATAAGTTTTAAAATTAATTTGTTGCTAATACCTAATATCGAATAATTCCGTAGGGGCGTAAACGTGGAATTATGGTTGCATATAATAACTAATGCAAGGACATTGCGATGTATAATCTCTCAATCATCGTGAAGATTAATTTTCATTTTAAACTTGGAAACACTTTTCAATTGATTTGATTGTAATTCACTTTAATGTTAACAATGTTTCTAATGACAATAACAGTTAAATATTTTTCATGTGCAAAATTATTTAAATTCACATGAATCTTTTTGACGTACACAAAAAACGATTGACATCACCCTTGTTTCATTAAACAATCAAAAGAAATGGTGACGTCTTAGAAATCATACATTTTCAGAAAGAATGAAGGTGCCTTCTTTGACTGACCAGTTCATCATTTTGTTCCAAAGTAAGTATAGAACAAAAACATTTTAATTTGCATTTCATAAATTGAGAAACTATTTTGAACATATAAAATTATTGTTTTCATTTTTTTATTAATTAATATGGAGTAATCACTCAATTCTGTAAAGTTGTTGCAATATGAATTTGCTGTGGTTTACTCCCACAATCCAAAGATGTGCAGGTTAGTTGAGCTGGCCATGCTAATTGCACATTGTGTTCAGGGATGTGTATGTTAGTCAGCAGGCAGTGTAGAGGAATATGGTCGGGAAATGTGTTTGGCTGGGTTACTCTTTCGACCAAATTGCCTGTCACCACACTGTGCTAACAGGGATGCTACAATCGTTTAATTGCGTTTCTCTATACAATTCTAACTTTTTTTTAAATTGTTGACTTCAGTTAATATGTTTAATACTTGATTATCAATGTGTTTCCAAATCTTGTAAAATATCTCAATGTTTTTTGAAATCAATGCTCACACAAAACATGAGATCACAAAAAGGTCCCCGTGACCAGCTAATTACTGTTCAGTGGAATAAGAAGCGTAACTATCTGATTGTTCCTGAGATCAATCCCCACTGCCACAGTAAGGATTCGTTATCATTCCCTCCAATAAATGGAGTAGTTGTCCTCTGTTATTTCAGTTCAGTAATTACACACGATACTGGTTGGTCAAAGCTGTGTTATTTTCTTTATTATGAAACACCAAGGATTCTAATGGAACAGATGTTCATATGTCCTGATGTGTTGCATAATCACAAACAATTTTCAGTCCAAATATTGCAAAACGTTTTAAATTTGGTTTTGTGGGAAATAGGAAATGTAGTTTTCTGCAGGCGATATAGAAATGTGATTGTGTAAGTGCTAGTGGAGTGTAATTTCTGTAGATGGGGGAGGGGTGAGACATTATATAAACGGTCATGAAATTCTTGTAGCATATAGTATACTTAAGGCCAAGACTTTAATGAATATAGGTGGTCTTTTAAAGAAGTGGTTTTAAAGAAAATAGTTGTAAGCTAGGAAACAACTATGGAGTGTTTTAGCTGACCACAAAAGAAGAAGTAAGTACATTTTCACAATAAAACTTAGAGTCAGACATCCAAGAACACGGACAACCTGGTACATAGATAAGGAAAGAGAAAAACAAGTGAAGGAATTATCTTAAGATTAGTCACAAGTAAAGGCCAAATAAGGGAATAAAATGAAATAAATAATTATGATAGGGTAAGCAGAGGGAAAGGGGATGTGAGCCTGCAACACGCAAACTGTATAAAAATGATTGCATAACTGATATATTTGCCCCTTTTGCCAGGCTAGCGGGGTGCCCGGACTTGCAAGTTTGTAATAAATTGTCGTTGTTTCCATGTCTGTGCCTCTGGCTGATTTAAAGTGAATTTTGTTTCTCACAGTTTTGTTCAACTGCCGAGGCTAATGTTCATGTCCATTACAAATATTTGGAGAAAGTGAGGAAAGCAGATGCCGGAGATCAGAGTCAAGAATGTGGTGCTGGAATAGCAAAGTATGTCAGGCAGCATCTGAGGAGCAGCAGAAACCACGTTTCAGGCATAAGCCTTCATCGGGAATCTCCGGCTCCATGGATGCTGCCTGGTCTGCTGTGCTTTTCCACCACCACACTTTCGACATGAAAAAAAAATGTCTGCTTATTTGGAGCAAATACTCTCTGTTTCCTCTGTAATATAAATTTACTGTGATTTCTATTCACTCAAGTTCTCATTTTAATAGCTCCTCGTTTTCTTCTTAATCTGATAGAAATCTCAAAACTCCAGGCACAATAAAAGCGATATGAATTATAAAATTAGTATCTGAACAAGAGAACCAATGAATTGCTACATAGACCTCTTGAACAGCAAAGATATTTGAATGAAATAGCAATGCCTTCCAAAAAAATCTCTGTACGACTATTTTCAATTCAATAATCCTACAAATAGATTATAATTGTCAGTTGATCTCTCTTAATGACTATCTGATCAATATCATTATAAACCGCTGAAAAATATTGAAACATTTTATTCGTTAAAATGCAAAGATTCATTCTAAAATTCGTTGTTACAACAATAAGTGAACCATATTTTATCTGTCCACTAAGGTCAAGTGACCTTTCGCCCATAATTGAACATTCTAAATATTCCTACAGCTGGGAAAATCAGAGCTAAAGGAAACAGTAGATAAAATAACCAGCTCCAGAAAACAGTGGAAAGCCAGGTCAAAGAGGTCACAAAAGGTTCGGGAGATCCAGTTACAACCAGCCCGAGAGCTGTGTTTTGGAGAGGTTGAAGCAAACTTCCTGGCACCTTGACTTGCAGCCAGTGCCTGAGCGTTATACACCTCGCTTGAGGATGACGACAAGTGAATGCTTAGAATCCAGAATTTTGGAAAAATGTTCTAAAACATTTCCCAGATTATGGAAATCAGCTCAACATTATTGAAATCAAAGTACTTGTAATGGTCTTCAAGACCACCTAATTACTGTTCGGTGAAAAACACTTTGTACGTGCCTTATTGTTCTCAGGATGAATAATCACAGCAAACATCACACTCTCACCAGATCCAAAGATATGTAAGAGAAACCTTATTATAATTTACACATTACATCTTTCCCAGACCAATGATGACACCTTATTACTTCTGACTGAGGATACTACGCGTAACATGTATCGAGATGAAGCAAGTCCTGAATATAGGATTTTTTTTCTGATAGTTTTCCAATCCAAAAATTATGATAACAATGTAATTGTGGCTCATAACATTGTCAACAGATCCCCATTAAACGTATTTATCTGTTTATTCAGAGACAAATACCTTGATAAATGCTGTTGACTGTATGTTTCTGTGAAAATAAATCTTCCTTATTGACTTATTTTCTTTACAATTCTGACTCAAATGTCTAAATATTGATGATATAAAAAATTGCATGAATTAAATACAATGCAGAATTTGTTCTTATTATATATTATATTTATCCAGAAGAAAAACTAAGAAACCAAGTAAAAAGACCCTCTTGGGAGTCATCTACAGGCCCCCAAACAGTAGTCTGGATGTCGGATATAAGTTGAATCAGGAGCTGAAATTGGCCTGTCGCAAAGATGTTACTACAGTTGTTATGGGGGATTTTAACATGCAGGTAGATTGGGAGAATCAGGATGGTATTGGACCTCAAGAAAGAGACTTTGTGGAGTGCCTCAGAGATGGATTCTTAGAGCAGCTGGTGCTGGAGCCGACCAGGGAGAAGGCAATTCTGGATCTGGTATTGTGTAACGAACCAGAATTGGTCATAGACCTCAAAGTGAAGGAGCCATTGGGAAGTAGTGACCCTAATACATTAAGCTTCAATCTGTTATTTGAGAGGGAGAGGGTACAGTCGGAAGTGACAGTACTTCTGTTGAATAAAGGGAACGATGGAGCTATGAGGGAGGAGCTGGCCAAAGTTTAATGGTGCAATACTTTAGCAGGGATGACCGTGGAGGAACAATGGCGGATATTTCTGTGTATAATGTAGAAGGTGCAGGATCAGTTCATTCCTAAAAGGAGGCATGGGTGGCGGTGGCTGACGAGGGAAGTTAAGAAACATATAAAGTTAAAAGAGAAAAAGTATAACATAGCAAAGATAAGTGGGAAAACTGAGGACTGGGAAGCTTTTTAAAGAGCAACAGAGGATTACTAAGAAGGAAATACGCAGAGGAAAAATGAGGTACGAAGGTAAACTGGACAATAATATAAAGGAGGATAGTAAAAGCTTATTTAGGTATGTGCGAGGCAATAAATGGTTAGGACTAAAATTGGGCCCTTGAAGACAGAAACAGGGGAATATATTACGGAGAACAAAGAAATGGCAGAAGAATTAAATGGGTACTTCAGATCTGTGTTCACTGGAGAAGACACAAGCAATATCCCTGAGGTAACAGTGGCTGAAGGACCTGAACTTAAGGGAATTTATATTTGCCAGGATTTGGTGTTGGAGGGACTGTTAGGTCTGAAGGTTGATAAGTCTCCGGGGCCTGATGGTCTGCATCCCAGGGTACTGAAGGAGGTGGCTCGGGAAATCGTGGAGGCGTTGGTGATTATTTTCCAGAGTTCAATAGATGCGGGGTTGGTTCCTGAGGATTGGAGGGTGGCTAATGTTATACCATTTTAAAGAAAGGTGGGAGAGACAAAGCAGGAAAGTCTAAACCAGTTAGTCTGACCTTAGTGGTGGGAAAGATGCTGGAGTCTGTTATAAAGGATGAAATTACGGCACATCCGAATAGTAGTAACAGGATAGGACAGAGTCAGCATGGATTTATGAAGGGGAAATCATGCTTGACTAATCTTCTTGAATTTTTTGAGGATGTAACTCTGAAGATGGACGGGGGAGATCCAGTAGGTGTAGAGTACCTGGACTTTCAGAAAGCTTTTGATAAAGTCCCACATTGGAGGCTAGTGAGCAAAATTGGGGCGCATGGTATTGGGGGCAAAGAACTAGATTGGATTGAAAATTGGTTGGCTGATAGGAAACAAAGGGTAGTGATAAACGACTCCATTTCGGAATGGCAGGCAGTGACCAGTGAGGTACTGCAGGGATCCGTTGTGGGAATGCAGCTTTTTACAATATTTGTTAATGAAATAGAAGATGGTATCAGCAATAACATTAGCAAATTTGCTGATGATACAAAGCTGGGTGGCAGGGTGAAATGTAATGAGAGTGTTAGGCGATTACAGGGTGACCTGGACAAGTTAGGTGAGTGGGCAGATGCATGGCAGATACAGTTTAATGTGGATAAATGTATGGTTATCCACTTTGGTGGCAAGAACAGGAAGGCAGATTACAACCTCAATTGAATCAACTTAGGTAAAGGGGCAGTACAGAGAGATCTGGGTGTTCTTGTACACCAGTCAATGAAGGTAAGCATGCAGGTACAGCAGGTAGTGAAGAAGGCTAATAGCATGCTGGCCTTCATAACAAGAGGAATTTATTATACAAGCAAAGAGATGTTTCTGCAGCTGTACAGGTCCCTGGTGAGACCCCACCTGGAGTACTGTATGCAGTTCTGGTCTCCAAATTTGAGGAAAGACATTCTGGCTATTGAGGGAGTGCAGCGTAGGTTCACGAGGTCAATTCCTGAAATGGCGGGATTACTTTGCACTGAAAGACTGAAGCGACTGGGCTTCTTTACCCTTGGGTTTAGAAGACTGAGAGGGGATCTGATTGAGACATATAAGATTATGAAAGGATTGGAAACTCTGGCAACAGGAAACATGTTTCTGCTGATGGGTGAGTGCCGAACCAGAGGACACAGCATAAAAATATGGGGTAGACCATTTAGGGCAGCGATGAGGAGAAACGTCTTCACCCAGAGAGTGGTGGCTGTGTGGAATGCTCTGCCCCAGAGGGCAGTGGAGGCCCAGTCTCTGGATTCATTTAAGAAAGAGTTGGATAGAGCTCTCAAAGATAGTGGAATCAAGGGATTTGGAGATAAGGCAGGAAGAGGATACTGATTAGGAATGATCAGCCATGATCATATTGAATGGCAGTGGAGGCTCAAAGGGCAGAATGGCCTACACCTGCACCTATTGTCTATTGTCTATTGATGTGATTGTTTCTTTTTTTCAAACCATGTGCCCTCCAAAATGATTTTTATTTTCATTTCATTATAAGAAAAAAATTGCTTGGAAATGTTGACAATTTTCCTTTTCCTTCCATGTTAGTTGTCAGTGAATAATAATCACACAATTATGAGAAGTCCTTTCCGTACCAAATGTCATTGACGCTATTTTTTGTTCACAATAATAGTCACTTTCATGGCCTAATTTGTTTCCTCCTAATTCTGAAATAAATATCGAGACATTTATTGTGATAAAAATTACATTAACAAAGTCGACATGACTCTTCAAGAAAGCTATTGAAAGCATATAATGCTTGCATTGCCTGCATTTTTGAACAATTTTTTTTTCAATTGTTGCTGAATGATTTTTTTCACACCATCCAGCTTAGTGTTATGCTTTAATTTTCAGTTTCTTAATCTTAATGAATATCCAACCAACATCAGAGCAAAATGCTTTAAAAATATTAAGTCAATTTATCTGTCAGGAATATAAAGGCATTTATCAGTTACAATAATTAGACAGCAATTTAACTTAGACTTTGTAAAAATGCAGTGTTTTTAAAAATTTCATTCATTATTTCTTATTGTCAAGGCTACTATATTAATACCTATTTGTTCCTGCCAATCCAAATACAAAACGACCAATAATATCCCTTGCAAACTTCTTTGTAAATATCTGACTTTTGCTCATTTGAATGATAATAATTATCTCAGCCTTTGAAATTCAGAGACCTCCAATTCCTTTTCCCTGCAATATTACTCTTCATTTCTACACATTACTCAGTCTAATATCAAGATGGAATATCTCATTATTCTCAAATTCACGAATCTGATTTTTAAAATCCCTTTGTTGCTAATATATCTTATATATAATAATTGTGCAATCCAGTAAGGGGTATAAGTGAGGAATTATGCTTCCGTACAAGGTCATTGCAAAATACAATCTCTCAATCATTGTGAATATTGTATTTATTTCAAACATAGAATTTTAAATTGATTTGATTATAATTGAATTGATTTTTGAATTGATTTGATTATAGTTTACTTCGATGCTGACACTTGCTGTGTATCCAATTACAAAATCAGTAGATTATAAGGAGGTATCATCGTTCATTCCAATAATCACAGTATCTGCTATATACTTTCTTCTGGTCACTAATAACAAGATGTATCTAATTCCACTCAATCAATATTCCTCGGAAAATATTTGAGAATGTTGCAGTCATAAAGCTGAAATATACGAAGTCATGATAGTCATTAATTTTCTCTTGTTCTGTAATCTTAGTTAAAACAACACATAGAATTTTATGTTCCAGTGCTATAAATATGAGAAAAGATCAATTACTTCTTCAGTAAAATAAACAAATGCTACTTGATATTATTTATCAATTTTTAATTACTAGTCAGTTTATGAATTGTATGAGATTTGATTTTAGCTGTCCAGTCATCTATTTATATTGAATGTGACATTGTAATGGTGTGAAAATATCAGGTTGTGTTCATTTGAAAGTTGGATTTGCAAACTCTCACTTATCCCAGAGATTGCATGATGGTTTAAGAACGTTTCACTCAGCAATCCTCGGAAATATCAAAAACTATCTGATTTTAAATCAGATAATTCGCATCCAATTATCAATCTGTTCCTAATTCATGTAAATATCTCAATTTTATCGAAACCAATGTTCACACTAAACAGAGCAACACAAAGACTTTCATCACCATCTGATTATTGTTCAGTAGAATAACCTGAGTAAGTACCTTATTGCTCCTGAAACCAATGACAACAGTAAGCATTTGTTTACTATTCCATGCAACAAGTGCAATTGATATCTTCTGTTTCAGTTCAGTAGTTAAAGATGATTTATGTTGCTTAAAACAATGCTTCTAATTTACCACGGATATTGACTCTAATGCAATCATGCAAACAACAAACTTTTTGTCATTCTAAAAATCTGTAAGTTTACTTACTTTAAATTTGTGTGCAAGAGATATTTCAGCAAACCTAAATTTTGAATTTGTGGAAGTCTCCATTTTTGCAAAACAGAAGTAGTCTTCAGTTTATATAACACATTAAATGACTGTTTTATTTTCAAATCATGCGCTCTACAAAATGATTATTGGTTTGATTTCATTGTAAGAAAAGAACTGCTTTGAACATATTGATTTTGTTGTCTTTTCTATTCCAACATTATTCACATTGTACAACAATGACACAATTATTATAATTTATTTATATACCAAATGTCATTGACTGCATCATTTGTTCACTTTCATGCTCACTTTCATTATCTATTAATTTTCGTCCACATTCTGACACAAATGTCTGAACTCTGATCATAATATTAATCATCTAAATTAAAATAACATGTCTCTATGAAGAAACCATTTGATGGAAATTCATATTTCTTGTGTTACCTGTATTTTTTAGTAAAGAAAGGACGATTTGTTTTATAATCACTGAATGGCTCACTTTTTCTTCAATTCATAAAGCTAGTTCCTATATCTTATTCCACAATTTACCAATTTTAATAAATATTCAATCAGCATCACAGCAAAGTGTTTTTGAAATGTTAAATCATTTTAATTGCTCATATTACAACATTAATTATCAAGTCATTGTCATGATAATAATTGCGCAGTTATTTAAGAAAGTGTTTTGACCAAGGAAAGTGAGATTCACATTTTAATTTAACCAATTGTTTCTGAGTACCAACACTCAGAATATGCAACTTTCTTTTTCAGGTCAAGTATCCCACAATGGATCCAAGGACTTCCCATGCAACATTAATTGTAAATGTCTCATGGTTGCTTACACGAATGATCACCGTAATCACTGACTTTAAATTCACAGACCTGCAATTACTTTTCATTGCAATAATTCCTGTTTGTTTGCACATATTCCTCAGTCACATAGCAAAACGAGATTTCTCATGATTTCTAAATTCATTGATCGAATTTTATAATTCAGTTGTTGCTCATATCTAATAATTATTCAATCCAGTATATGCCGTAAATGTGGAATTACGGCTCTTTCCATGAATAACTAAATATATTGTAGTGTACAATCTCTCAATCATTGTTAATATTAATTCTTATTTTACCCGCAGAAACGTAGTTGAATTCATTTCAATATATTTCACTTCGATGCAAACATTTATTGTATTTATAATTACAATAAGATTTAAGTATTTTTCATGCAACAAAATCATGTAAAATTCCTGCGTTTTGTTAAGTCAAATGAAAAAAGAATTAACATCTCTGTATTGTTTCATTAAACAATGAAAATGCATTTTGAATTTTTCGAAGTTGAGCATTTTTGCAAAGAAGGGATGTTGTCTTCAGCTGAATAATCGCACTGAATGACTAATACACAGAATCTGCTGTTTATTCACTTCGAGTTCCCAGAAACCAAATTAACTAATTCTGCTGGTTCTAAATTCCTGGAAAGTATTTGAGAATTTTGCAGTCTTAAAGATGAAGACTTTCGTACTGATTTTTTTTTAATTGGAAAGATCTTAATTCAAACATTTCAGGCACATACATCGCTATTCTGTAGTGTTACAAAGATGAAAAGCAAGTCAATTTCTTCATCAGTAAAATAAACAAATGTCACTTCCCGTTATTCATTAATTAGCTAATTCCCAAATTTGTTGTTAAACAATGCAATTCACCTGAATATTGTTGTGTCCTTTGATCATATTAATTTTCTAATTATTATTCATTCATGATTTGTCAGGGAGTTTTATTTTTTTGTTTTCCATTCACCTATTTATATTGAATGTAAGATTGATATGCTTCGGCAATATCAGAGTGTTCATTTGAAATTTGACTTTGCACGTCTCTCACTTATCTCACTTCTTGCATGGAATCTGGGCGTTGAGAACAGATCAGTGGTTAGCACTCGTGTCTTACAGTGTTATGCACGGAGGTTCGATTCCATCCTCGGTCACATGGCTGTGTGGAGTTTGCATGTTCTGGTTTTCTCCCACAAACCAAAGATGTGCAGGTTATGTTAATTGGCCATGTTCTGTTCAGGGATGTGTAGGTTAGGTTCATTAGTCAGGGATAAATGTCCAGTAATCGGAAAGCAGAGTGGTTCTGAGTGGATTATTCTTTGGAAGGTCAGTGTAGACTTGTTGGGCCAAATGGCCTGTTTCCACACAGTAGGGATTCTGTAAACTTGGAATTGTGTTTCGCTAAACAAAACTGACAATTTGTTTAAAATGTTGCCTTTAAAACTTATCTTTAACAGTCAATTGTCAATCTTGTAAAATATCTCAATGTTACTGAAATCATTGTTCAAACAAAACACTGCACAGAAAGCCACACAAAGATCTTCATGACCATCTAAGTACTGCGCTGTGGAATAATCACAGTAAATATCTTCTTGTTCCTGAGATCAATCCCCACTATCACAGTAAGGATCTGGTTATCATTCCCTCCAATAAGTACAATCGTTGTCCTCTGGTATTTCAGTTCAGTCGTTATACACCATACTGGTTGTTCAAAGCATGGTTATTCTTTACTATGAATGGCCAAGGGGTCTAACGGCAAGAGATATTGTTCGATCTGATTTGTTGCATGTTCTCAAGCAGGTTTTCACCATGAATATTGCAAAAAAAGTGATAATTTGGTCTTGTTCAACTGTTGATGCTGACATTTTCAGTTCATGTTCATTAAACATATTTGGAGAAAGTGAGGAAAGCTGAAGCCAAGTGTGTGGCGTTGGAAAAGGGCAGACACATCCAAAGAGCAGGAGTATCGATCTTTCGGGCATTAGGCCGAAAATCAGAAAATCAGAAAAGATTCCTGATGAAGGGCTTATGCCCAAAATATCAATTTTGCTTCTCCTCGAATGCTGCCTGACCTGCTGTGCTTTTCCAGCACGACGCTCTTGACATTAGAAATATTTGACTGAATATTCATAGATAATACTAAAAGTTGCCTCTGTCAATTTAATTTACTGTGCGTTCTATTCCCTGAAGTGCTCATGTTATTTGCCCCTCTTCTTAAATCTGATACAAATCTCAAAATACAGAACATATTAAAATTCATATGAATTATAAATTTGCATTCTCGACAAGAAAAACAATGGAAGGCGATATAGAATTCTTGAACAACCTACACATTTGAATGAAAAAGCAATTCTTTCCAAAAAAATGTTTGTATCTTTCTTTCAATTCAATAATCCTGCAAATAGTTTATAATTGTCAGTTGATCTCTCTGAATGAGTACCTAACCAATGTCAATGTAAACAGCTGAAACATTAACAACAGATTGATGATTGGGTGTTAAAGATCTTATTTGAAGTCAACAAATATTTGAAATTTTCTAGAATTCCACGAGGAAACATTCTTGAATCATAATGCAAGAAATGAGATATGTGAGAGATGTGCAAACCTTATTTTTAAATGAACACACTCCAATATTGTCAAAGCATTTCAACCTTACGGTCAAAATGAACCGGTGAATGGAAAAATAAAACAATTTTCTGACTATTCATAAATTCGAGGAGAAAGTGAGGACTGCAGATGCTGGAGAAGGGCTCATGCCCGAAACGTCGATTCTCCTGCTCCTTCGATGCTGCCTGACCTGCTGCACTTTTCCAGCAACACATTTTCAGCTATTCATAAATTAAACAACAATTACAAATTCACTTTGTTCAAAGAACAGAGTAATATTTAGATTAATCACAACATTTAGTTACAAAGTAGGTAACCAGCTGACTGACAAGTAATAGGTGGGAGCATTTGTTAGTTTACTGAAGAAGATATCAACTTTATTTCAAATTTATAGCACGAGAGAAACATTTTTAATGTGTTTCAATTATTTGGACTTGTCCCTTTGCAACAAAAAATAGATCTATCTCATTACTTAGACATCGTAATCTTTAATTCTGCAATATTTTCAAATATTCTCCAGGAACTTATAAGCAACAGAATTAGAGACAGGTATCCACACTATCCGAAAGTGAAGCATTATTATGAAACGTTTTTATAAGCTGTAAATGCATAAATCGAAGAAGCATTACTTTATATGGGAAACACCTCCCCTTTCTTCGTAAAAGTGAAAATCCTCTTCAGATTTCTTTCAGTTCGAGAAACCAGGGATAAATGTATGTCTTTTGTAAAAACAAAGTGGCTAAAGCGAACTTTCCAAAAGTGGGGGATACCTGTACACATATTTCTTGGTAACCTGTCACAAATAAGTATCAGATTTTGTGATTATTGGTATAATAGATAGAAGCAGATCTAATGTTGAATTGAAAAGCAATTCAGTCTGTGCTTAGGTACTCTCTAATCAACATTCAGAGCGACTCTTGATATATTTCTGTTGAAGGATTTGATTTGAAACCTTCCCTCGAGTCTAGTAATAGAGACACTACCACAGCTACACAAGTTCCTTTCATAATGTTCCCACTCAGGACTGGCAGGACTGTAATATTATGTTTAATGTGGTTACTCAAATGAAAACTATCAGTTGTTTATTGTAGTAATTTGAATGGGAATTAATTAGGTAGTTTCTGTGTGTAATGGACTGGAAATTAAACAATATTTTACAATAACAATAGAATAAAGGAATGGTGGTCTTAAATAAATAGGAATCTCATGACAATTCTTTGAAAGACAAATTGACAAAACTGCGTGATCATTGTACTTTGATTTTAAAAATGCATCAGTCATTCAATGTGAATATTCCGCTGACTACAATTTCCCTCCATTTCAAGAATGTACAACTTCCACAAATACAAACTGAACAGTTATTGAAAAAGGAAGGAACAAGCAGATGTTAATTCTATTTTCTGTACATAAACGTGCGGTGAATTTTTAGTAAGTTATATATATGTAAAAAGGAAACTCTTATTGTGGTTCGAAATACAATAAATGTTAGCATGAAGTGAACTATAATCAAATCAATTCAACTGTGTTCTCTCAGTTAAAATACAGTTCAATATTCAAAGTAATCGAGTGATTGTAAACTGCAATATCTTTACATTAATTCAGTGCTGAGACATAATTCCACATTTATACCCCTTTTAGTGAAGCAAATTTATGCCAGGAGTCAGAGCAGGTAGCGGAGCTCCTTAAGTATTCCAGAGTGATTGGGACCTTGCTCCTTGTGAGGACAGCGTGAAACAGGCGGATATGGTCGAACCGGTTAATGTTAAGATGAAGAATGTGCTGATCATATTGAAAACTCATGGGGATAGATAAGTCCCCTGGGCCAGAAAGGATATAACTTAGGTTGTTATGGGAAGGGAAGCAAGGGATTACTGTGTTTTGGCGATGATCTTTGCATCCTCACTGTCCGCTGGAGTCATACCAGATGATTGGAGAGTGGCAAACGTTATTCCCTTATTCAAGAAAGGCAATCAAGATAATCCTAGGAATCATCGATGAGTCAGTCTTACATCAGTTGTGGGCAAATTATTGGAGAGGATTCAGAGAGACAGGATTTATAATTATTTGGAAAAGCATAGATTGATTAGAGATGGTCAGCATGGCTTTGTGAGCGGCAGGTTATGCCTCAGAAACCTTATTGAATAATTTGAGGATGTGACAAACACATTGGTGAGGACAGAGCAGTGGATGTGGTGTATAAGGATTTTAACAATGTGTTTGGTAAGGTTCCCCATGGAAGGCTTATTCAGAAAATAATGAGGCACGGGATACAGGGTTATCCTGATAACATGTTGAGACATTTGTGTCAGAGACTGCAAGGGGGTGAGTGAGAGAGAAATAAATTTTTAAAAAGCAGAAAGGAAAGGAACTGGTGAGCAGAGGAGCTCCAACTAGTTTCTCATCCCGCCAACATCGTATTGGAACGCAGACTAGTCAAGCAACGGCCTGACACAGTTACACACGTAGAATCATACCTTACAATGTCGCAGACACCACCATGACCATCCTTGTATATCCTATCCCACCAGCAGGACATGGATGTAATGGAAATGCTCGAACATGCAGGGCTATGGACTAAGGTCTGCAGAGTGATTTATTTGACAAATCTCCAGAATATTAAACTCCAGTCCAATTTGAAAATTTATTAACATCATCAGACTTGAACTCCAAATGTCAGAAAAAAAATCAGAGACTGACAGCACATGTCGAGGTCACTTGGCCCATCCTGAATGTGTTGCTTGTAATAGAACTACCTAGGCTTTACAACGTTCTGTACTCACCGATGAGAGCAACAATTTCAGACTGTGTACTCTGCCCTCTATGTTGTTATAATTTGTTTTTATGATGTATTTCTTTTACAGCTTCATACCTTTTTTCCTGGTTTCTTTTCCAGCTCTAACTCCATTCCCCATGGCTTTGCGGGACGACCATTTCTGCTGTTTAATCTCCCCTGCCTTCCCCCGTGTGACAGACTGTCTTTTTGTCCTTGTCTCACCCCCACCTTGCTCACAACCTGTTACATTTCTGATGGTTCCCAGACCTCTGTGACTTCACTGCGCCCCCTGGGTCAGTGGCGTGAGTTTTGAATTCTCTTTGTCCAGAAATAATTGGAAATCTTTCTGGCTGCAGTTTCCCCCAGATTTTATTTTTAAAAACAGAGCATTTGTGTCAGGACCATGTTAACATAGCCTGTAGTGTGCAGGTTCGGCGGGTTGGGTTAGCCATGATAAATGTGGGGTTATGGGGGTAGGGTGGGAGAGCAGTTCATTGTAGGCTCGATGGGCCAAATAACCTCTTTCTGCCCCTACGGGATTCTGTGATGCTAAATGGTTGTGATTGTCGTCACATTTTCCTCATGCCAGGTTCATTCAGCTCAGGTACACACGCTGTCTTGGTGTTTGTGTGGGTGCTCACTCACTCCTTTCCTTCAGTTTTACAGCAATTTCACATAGTACGTGAGGGTGAGAATGAATTTGTAAACACAAATACTCCAACCAGACCCCCTCACAGGTCAGGAGCTGTTTCTGCTGCTAATGTCGCTTACAGGGAACAGGAAAATAAAGGTTCAGTCATACATCTTACAAGGTTTCAATCAACAGGAATGGCTAAACAGCTTAAAACTCTTTTCTCAAGAAAAGAGGAAGCTGAGCGACAACCTGATACAAGCAGGAAGCTTTGTGCCTGTGTTTTCAGAGTTGAAGTTGAAATAATTGATTTCGAAGCATGTTTCATTGACCCAGATCATCAAAGGTGCTATCTAAATGTGCATATTTATTTGTCTATCTGTCTGAGTTAACGATCAGATGGGTAGGTCAGTGTTTAAGTGTCTGAGTGTCTTCCCAAATTCCTGATTGAATCTGCCTCCCCCATAAACTCAGATGCCTCACCACTCCCTGGGTCACAGAGAAGCTCTGCTGTTACAATGAGAACTGTCTTTGCTGTCACCTCTCCTCATGCTTCTTTCTAATCCCCACTTCCATTAGATTAGATTACATGACAGTGTGGAAACAGACCCTTCGGCCCAACAAGTCCACACCGACCCGCCGAAGCGCAACCCACCCATACCCCTACATTTACCCCTTACCTAACACTACGGGCAATTTAGCATAGCCAATTCATCTGACCTGCACATCTTTGGACTGTGGGAGGAAACCAGAGCACCCGGAGGAAACCCACGCAGACACGGGGAGAACGTGCAAACTCCACACAGTCAGTCACCTGAGGCGGGAATTGAACCCGGGTCTCCGGCGCTGTGAGGCAGCAGTGCTAACCACTGTGCCACCGTGTCGCCCATCATTAAATCCCAGCTGCCTCTTGTCCACCCACATGGGCATGTTGAAGAGCATGACAGGAGATTGGATTGAAACTGAGAATTCAATAACCAGAATGAAATATGAAGAAGGAAATAAATGGGGTTTGTGTATCTCAGGATACAGACTCCAGGCTGAGTCCTTTGTGGGCATTCCCGCAGTAATACGAGACAGCATTCCAAGATGAGAGTTAAACCCAAGTGGCAGGAGAGGGAGCCACTGAACATTAGCAGGTTTGGTTCAAACACAGGTTTGTTCAGTCAGTAACAGTGTTAGACATGGAGGTGAAGTAAGCAATGAAGAGAAATGTTGCCACAAGCTGCAGATGGACAACCTTCATTGGAACAGGAGGAGGCCATTCAACCCCTCAACCCTCCTCTGCCATTCAATTAGATCATGGCTGATTTGTGGCCTAACTTATAATTTTCAAAACTCTCTGAACTCATCAATAAACTCCTCTGCAACAGACAAGATCAATATTGAAAAACTAAACATCTACAAATGCTGGGAAATCAGAAACAAAAACAGACATTGCTGGAAAAAGTCAGCATATCTGGCAGCATCTGTGGAGTGTGAAACTTTGGGTCCAGTGATCAGTCAGGTGACCACCTGCAGCTGACCATTCTGCCTATTCTGTAACACTGGAGCAGGTTCTAGTGCGAGGGGAACGAGATTGTCAATAGCAACTGAGAAAACAGGATGATGTGCTCAATCAGACTAAAACCCATTTTGTTTTTTCACTTTTAATTCAAAAGCAAACATTATTCATTATCATTTCAGAAATAATAGGCCAGAAATCAACTCTTCATGTCATTGGGTCTTGGAAACTGTGTTAATTCTGACCTGGTCCAGCCGACATGTGAATCCAGACCCTAAATAATGGGGTTGACTCTAAACCGTCTTCTAGGCAGTTGGAACGGATGACAAATGCTGCCCCAGCAAGTGATGCCGTCATCCCATGAACAAACAAAATAAATCCAATTGCTGTGGTTACTTGTGAACTCGCTGGTGTTTCACCAAGCTGGGTAGCTGAGTGAATTGCTTCCCACACTCAGAGCAGGTGATTGGCCTCTCCCCAATGTGTATTCGCTGGAGTACAGTGAGGCTGGATTGTGTCCTGAACCCAGTCCCACAGTGACAGTACCTGAATGGTCTCTCACTGGTCTCTTGTGACTGGGGGAGATGATATTCACCTTCCCGGGGATGGTGGGTACAGATACCTCCAAGAGGGATCCAGTGAGAGTTGATTAGGACAAACTGTTTACATTCATGAAAGAATCAATAATGATGAGGCACTGATGTAAAGGGATTGACAAAGGAAGCACATGTGACATGGGACAAAATGTTTTCATGCAGAGAAAGTTTATGGTCAGGAATACACTGCCAAAGAGTGTGGTGGAACCAGGTACAATGAAGAGAATAGAATTTAACAGTTACTGGAAGAGGGCGAATGGGAAGATTTATGGGGTAAAGGTAGAAGAATGGCATTCAGTGAGGTGATCCTTTGGAGAGCTGATGAGCCAATCAGCCTCCTTTTGCATCGTAACAATTCTGTGAACATTGCATTCTGAGCCCTCGAAGGCCCTCTAGGGAAATATCAGGACAATGTTTGGAAAGACGTCAGACTAAATGAGGGTCTCAGTGAACAAAAGCGAGGCACAGATATAGAGAGGTTTTAGCATGGATTGAATCAAATGTTACCAATTTGCATGGCCACCAACATTACAGCAGTTACAAATGGGAGTCAACAAGAGAGTTGCATTAGAGCAGCAAATAAATCTTAAACATTTATGCAGCTAAAGGGGATGCTGGGTAAAGATACCGCAGTTAGTGCTTATTTCATGCCAGACACACCGCCAGGGAGCACATCGTCCTATATCTATCCGACTGGGCTCTTGAAGAATTTTGTTCATTTCAAGTGTTTCATATTTCCGTCCGCCAGAGAAGACAGCTTCATGCTCCTCAATCTCTCCTGACAGGGCAAAGGTGCTGTTAGAATTCAAATCACTGAGGTGTGTTACTGACTGCTGCATGGACTGGAACTGGCAATTGAGACTGTAAGGTTACTGTATAAAATATCTTCAATTGTATTGCCAGATTGCTGGACACTTGCGGGGCTTTAAGAAAAAAAACTTAGCTTACGGGCATTGAGTGTCAGAGCACCTACTGTTGCGTGGGCATCCTGTTTAGATACAATCTATTGATAATTGTTAGAATTGACTTATACTGACTCCATCGACGTGGTCAGAGCATTATAACGGTCATCGAAGCTAACATATTTCCCATGGGTTAAGAGTTGCAAATGATAGCTTAGGAACAATGTTCAGCTAGTAAAGTCCAGTTATTCAAAATCATCCGAATTTACTTTCAGAAACAAGTGAGAGAAAGCCACATTATTGCATTAGTCCAAATTTAGAATTTCAGGAGAACTGAAGGGAGAGCTGGTGTTGGGAGCTGTAGTAATGAAGGAGATAAACTTGTTTTACAGAGAGAGAGTTCACAGATGGGAAACTCAGATTTATCATCACATTTAACACACCCAATTCCGCAGGTCCTGAACATTATACGTAACATGGAAGGGGAAAGCAGCATTCCCAGCCCGGAGAAACCATTCGTGTTGTGGATGTGGTTAAGGATTTAACTGGTCATGTGATCTGGGAAGACACCATTATGACGGGACCAGGGTGAGGGTATGTAAACGTGGGGACTGTGGTAAGGAATTCACTTACCCCTCCCAGCGGGACACTCACTGACACAGTCACACTGGAGAGAGGCTGGTCACCTGCCCCATGTATGGGAAGGGATTTACTCGCTCTTGCAATCTGCTGAGGCACCAGAGAGTGCATAGATGACTGAGATCTGCTCTGTGTGAGAGAAAGGATTCATTCAAATCTTTCTCCTGCAGAGACACCAGTGCATTCCCACGGGGGAGAGGCGATTCACCTGCTGCATATGCGGGAAAGGATTCACTCAGTCTTCTGATCTGCTGAGACCCCAGCGAGCCCACACAGTGGAGAGGCCATTCAGATGCTCAGTGTGTCAGAAGGGATTCAGTGATTTATCCAGCCTGCTGAGACCCCAGCGTGTTCACACTGGGTAGTTGTTGTTTCCCTCTCTGTGTGACAAGGGATTTGCTGAGTCTTCAACATGACTGACAGCCCAGTGAGTGCACACAGGGAAGTGGTCATCCCCCTGCTCCGTGTGGGGTAGAGTTCACACATCACTGCAGGACTCTGATTCTGGAGTTACTGTTCATCAGAGTCAGGACTGGACCTTGTTCATGATGACACTGTTGGAGTATCGATGTTGTTGTTAATCACATTAACTGGGCTGGAGTTGACTGAATTTATACTGCCACTGTCTGAACCTCAGGGTGTCTCTCTGGGCATAAGGCTCCACAAAAAGCAGTGTGACAATGAGCAGGGATGTCTCTTTTGACTTAAATTCTGATTGTAGCACGGCTGCTTCACAGCACCAGGTACAAGGTTGGAGTCCAGCCTTGGCCAACGGCCTGTGTGGAGTTCCCACATTCTCCCCATGATAGTGTGTGTGTCCTCTCCAGGTGCTCTGGTTTCCTCGCACAGTCTTAAGATGTGCAGGTTAGGTGGATCAGTCGTGCTAAATTGCCCATAGTGACCACGAATGTGCAGACTAGGTAGATCAGCCATGGGAAATTCAGTATTACAGGGATGGAATGCTCTGGGCGTGATGTTCTTCTGATGGTCAGTGGGGTTTGATGGGCCAATGCTCTCCTTCCCACTCTGTCACTTGTAATGGTTTGCTTTGCCCATAATGGGCTTTGTTTATAAATATTCAATTGGTTACACAAATGGTTTACTGCTGGTGATTATAGGTTATAGGTTAACAAAAAGAAAAATGATGTAATGATGATTTTGATAGTGGGAAGGTTGCACAGCTGTGTGTGATAACACTTCTGGGTAGGAGAAATGGGGAATAAAGAAAGCTTCACAGCTCACAGAATGAGAACTGAAAAGCAGTTAAATCAAACCAAAGGTTGAGACAGGGAGGGAATATTTCCCTGGAGTTTGAGTAACTGGAAAGTGATGGTGTCCGGGAAGAGACAGGATTTTGTTCTAAAGGGCATTTGAAATTTTAAAAACTGTTATATTCAGATATTTTCAATTCTTTTACTTTTATTTATTGTGGAATAAACATTAACACAAGATTAGCAAATTTGTT
Organism: Chiloscyllium plagiosum; assembly: GCF_037043375.1. Lineage (NCBI taxonomy): Eukaryota > Metazoa > Chordata > Chondrichthyes > Orectolobiformes > Hemiscylliidae > Chiloscyllium > Chiloscyllium plagiosum. The sequence continues at coordinate 51,898,862 of NW_028270184.1, read as the reverse complement.
TTTTTTAATGTAAAAGACAAATGTTAAATAAAATCCATCAAACCAACCCTCACTGAAAACTGATGTGGACGTGCAATCTCCTGGAGAATCCCTGCCCTGCCTACTTCTTCCTACCCAGGCTCCATGGCTATATACATACCTGAGAGATAGCAGCAGGAGGCGGCCATTCGATTGTGCTCCACAATTCAATGGGAAACAGCTGACCATCCAGCTCAGTCTCCTGTTCCTGCTGTGCTCCAATCCCCTTTGATGACTTTACCTCGAAGAACTATATCTAAGTCCTCCTTTGGCTTCACTGCCTTTTGTTCTAGTGATGTTGCGGTGTTATTGTGTGGGTGTAGGCAGGAGTAATGTGATGGTTCTGCCTCCTGGAGGATGCACTCAGCACCCCTCATCATCCTGCAGTAACATCAACCGGGTTTCAGCAACTAGAGATAGAAACCATTTCTCGGATATGGGCATCACTGGCTCAGCCAACATTTATTCCCATCTCTAGGTACCCTTAAGAAGATGGTAGTGAGCTGCTGTCTTGAACCAATTGCAGTCCATTTGGTGCAGATAGACCGACAATGCTGGGAGGTAGAGTGTTGCAGGACTTTGGCCGAGTAATTCCCCATCTTTGGTTTGTCAAATTCTGGATAACTCAATCACGATTGGCACATGATTTTGAGATTTCAGTCTGCAAATCTTCACCATCTAGCACCCTATATAAATGAATAAGTACAGATTAGAAATTCAGAACAGACAATTCTAGTTTTACTGGAATATTTTTCCCCTTTATTCCTCCGAAGCTGTAACCCTCCAATCCACTTACTCTCTCCCACCATTCTGATTCTGCTTCCCCCTAAAGTGCACCCTCCCAATGTTCATGGAGTTGCTGATAAACAGATCCATGCCACCACTTCCCGTCCCTGGTTCGACTCTGCACCCTTTCTGGGTTCACTTCCATTCCCTTCAGTTGCTGCAAGTCAATAATGTAACAGCAGAATGAAACAAAAGGAATCAGAAAGGGAGGTGGCGGATCCTGGACAGAAGATGAACCTTCAGTCTGGGAGAATGGGTCAGATCTTTTTTTGTTTCCCATTGGTCAATTCCCAGTGTTATGACAAGTTGGGAATGGAACTTGGTCCCATGTGGGTGTAGTCACACTTTGACCCCCCCAACAAAGCAATACTACAAGCAGATGAATCCCTTCGCCAGCCAAAGTGTGAAATGCTTTCCGCTAATTACCCCAAAGCACATGCTCCAAAACCCGCCGACATTCTGTACGTGTACAGTACTGCTTTTCCCCGCACACGTGTGGTCCCTGCCTCAGGGACTGTGGGAGTTGTAGTCCCCATGAAGCCTCTGGAGACCTGTCTCTGAAAAGTGAAAGAAAGTGTGGGTTGGAGGGTGTTGTGTATAGGAGATCCATTCAGACACACAGGACATGTGGGCTGTCATTGGGTTTTACTGAGACATCCGCTTAGACAACCCGATTTCTGACGTAAGAAATACACATTCAGCCAATTGCGGGGTGGGGAGGTTAATAATGGGCAGCAGATTTTAAGCAGAGGTGGCTCAGTGGCTAGCACTGCTTCCTCACAGCGTCAGGGACCCGGGTTTGATTCCAGCTTTAGGCAACTTTGTGGAGTGTACACATTCTCCCCATGTGTGCATGGTTTTGTTCGGTGCTCCAGTTTCCTCCCACAGTCCAAAGATGTGCAGGTGAGGTGGATTAGTCATGTCAAATTGCCCACTGGGTCCAGGCATGAGCCGGTTAGGCAACTAACAATGGGAAATGCAGGGTTACAGGGAATGGATGGGTCTAAATGGGATGCTCATCATAGGGTGTGGACTCGATGGGTGAATACCCTATTTCTGCACTATAGGAACTATTCTATTCTCATGAAGAAGAATGTACCTATCTCGATGTGTTTGAACCTGTGGAATTCCCTATTCAAAATGCGGTGGATGCCAGGACATGAGCAAATTTAACGAAGAGATACAGATTTTTAATTTGCAATGAGTTGAAGGGTGAGAGAGAACAGGTGGGAAAATCCAGCTGAGACCGAGGTGAGTTCAATCCTCATGGTATTAAATGGTGGAGCTGGTTCGAAGGGCTGCATTGCCTCTCCTGTGCCCAGTGCTTATCTTCTTACTGTAATAACTGGAAAGCTGAATCCAAAACCTTCACCAACGATTTTCGGAAAAAGCAGGATAGTTCGGTGGATTAGCGTTCCAAACTTAGATAGTGAGGAAGCATGTAGGAGATAATGATTTTGCAACTTTAAACTGAGGGGAGACAGTGATTTATGGTTTTAGATTGTGTAGGACATTCAAAGCGGCCAGAATACTACGTTGTGAATATCTATCCTGTACTTTATTACAAAGCCAAGGTCTCTGACAATGAAACCCCAAACACCCGGGAAACATCGCCTCACCTCGTAATCGGATAAAAGACTTGTGATAAGTCTGGTTGAATTTAGAACACAGATGGAAAGCGGGAAGAGTAAATCCAATCCCAAGATCCTGTGCTTAAACAAAGGAGACTACAATAGGATGAGGCAGGAGTTGGTTAATGTAAACTGGAAGCAAAGACTTTAGGGTGGGACAGTTGACAGACAGTGGAGGAATATCAAAGAATTTTTCGAAGTGCTCAGCAAAAGTATATATCAGTGAAAAGGAAGGACTGTCGGAAAAGGAGTAATCTGCCATGGGTGGGTAAGGAAATAAGGGACTCTATCAAAATGAAATAGAAGGCATACAAATTGGCAAAGACACCAAGAAAAAAATAGGAGATTAAAAAAACTTCAAAGATCAACAGAAAGCTTGATGGGATTGGAGATAAAAAGTGATGAGTAGCTATCCCCAGGGACAGAATAGCAGTTTACACTGCTAGAGGGAAACCTATTGTTTGGGGAATATATGGCCTCTGTAATTGTTGAAGCACTGAACTGTTACCATAGAGGTAATCCTGATAAAGTTACAAATCACAGCACACTCCAAAAGCTTGTAATTCCAAATAAACCTGTTGGAGTATAACCTGGTGATGTGTGGTTTCTAAACATTGTTCACCCCACCCCAACCCCAGCTCCTCCACATCAGAATCCTGATAGACAGCCCCTCTGAAACTGAAGCGCCTGTCAGGTACTTGAGGGAGCCACGGGGTTGTGGGGGGACGGATGCGTGGTTCAACCACAAAGAGCTGAACTGAACTAGCCTTTTGAACTGCCGTTGTCATGGAGATAATATTGAGAGACAGTCTGTATTCAAAGTCACAAACCACAAAAGGTAGAAGAATGGGAGCCGTACATTGGACCTGATGCTGCTGAAAGGCATTTTGCACGTAAAATATCCAGGTAACTAACATGTCTCATCAATAAAGTCTCAAAGAAGACCTCTCAGAGTTCTGTGCCTAGTTATTCCTATCCAGCAGGGTTCAGGAATATGAGTACACAGCAGTCAGTCTTCACAGTGGAGAACACGAAAAACATGCGAGTAATTGATAAGGAGACTGAGGAAGGTGAGGACTTTGAAACGACCATTATCATGAAAGAGTTAGAGCTGGGCAAGTTAATGGAGCTAAGGGTACACAAGTCTCCTTGCCCTAATGGAATTTTTCCCAGTATACCAACAGACCTAGTGGGAAAAATAGCATATACACTTAGAGTTGTAGAATCCTACAGCAGAGACAGGCGCTTTGGCCCAAACTGGCCCATACTGACCAGAATGTCCATCCATGCTAACCCCATTTCCCTGCACTTGGCCCATCTGCTTCTGACCCTTTGCTATCCATGTATTTGTCCAAATACCTTTTACATGTTGTTAATGTACCCACCTCAACCACTTCCACTGGCAGCTCATTCCATATACATACCATCCTCTGTGTAAAACAGTTGTCCCTCAGCTTCCCTTTTATTCTTTCTCCTCTAACCTTAAACTGATGCCCTCCAGTCCTTGGTTCCCTGGGAAAAAGACTGAGTGCATTCACCTTACCCATGTCTCTCATGATCTTATACACTTCTGTAAAATATTTCCCGTCTGTTTCCTCTGCTCTAAACAAAAAGGTCCTCGCTTGTCCAACCTCTCCCTGTAACTCAGACCCCTAAGACCTGGCATCATCCTTGTAAATTTCTTCTGCACCTTTCCAGTTTAATAACTGAAACCTACACTGCATCCATCACATTTCCCTTGTTTCCCCATGGCGCTGGAACCGACGTGACAACGCCAATGGATTACAATCCATGATCAATAATTCACTCCATTACAACAATTCCATTTTCATAGCTTTCTCCATGATGCAGGAATCCTTTTGTCTTTCTGTTTTCATGGTATATTGCACTTATATAAAACAAATCTGTGGCTTAACTGTTCCTGGGAAATGTGCCATGATTTTTTAGACTTTCAAAAACCAATGAACTCTCTCTCCACAGTCCCCACGCTAACATGGACTTCGCTGTCTCAGTACTTTTTTCCAGTCACACTGACATTTGAAATATTCGTCCACGGACAGAATGCACACCTTTCCTTCCAGATGAAAAGGCCAATGATATTCAGATCGGCACGGATCCAGTAACAGGAAGTTCAATATTAATTTCTCAACTACAAATCCTCCCTTTCAGTACTCTACAACAGAGAAAACAGAAGGTGTTGGAGATCCTCAGCAGGTCTGGCAGCATCTGAAATGGTGACAGATGCAGGAAACATTACAGCCTTGAAGAAGTGTTTCGATGATCACAACAGGCATGTGTGGTTGATGACCAATATGGAGAAGATGGAGGCATTGTATTCAACAGTTTTATACCAGAGATTCTGACCCCATTTTATTCTGTATTTCTGAGATTCCGTCTTCTCAGAAGCAGGCAGGATTGGGAAGCAGTGGAGAATGTAAATGATGTGTGACCTTCCTAGTGAGAGGATTCGAGTACAGGAGCAGGGATCCCTTTCTGGAAGGGCCTTGCTGAGACCACACCTGCTGTACTGTGTGTACCTTTGTTCCCCTTTCCCAAGGAGAGCTATCCTGGTTATTGAGAGAGAGTAAAGGTGGGTCATCAGCCTGACTTCTGGGATGTGAAGATAGTTGAGGGCAGCAGACCCTGGAAGTCAGGGTCTATACAATGTGGTTCTGGAAAAGCGCAGCAGGTCAGGCAGCATCAGAGGAGCATAAAGATTGATGATTTGATCAGGACCCTTTGTCAGTCTCGATGAACAGTCCTGACCCGAAACGTCAACTTTCCAACCCCATCGTATTCATGCTGGTTATCAAGCTCTTATTTATTGTAGTCCCACGTTCTGGCACTCAGCGTGTAACTGATATTGTAGTGCTTGGTGTGACTTCTTCAAGGCTGCAGTGTTTCCTGCATCTGTCACCATTTCAGATGCTGCCAGACCAGCTGAGGATCTCTAGCACGTTTTGGTGTTATTGCAGATTTCCACCATTTTGCTGAAGCACATGGAGACAGAGAGCTGTACAGCTACAGGTTTTGTTTACTCTGATTCCTGGGATGTCAGGACTGATGGAGGAACAGGGACTCAATCTTCGTTTAATCCTCCTTTCCTTTGGCTTTCTGAGCTGCTGACTACATCACTAATATTCTACCGCCCACTCCTTGACCTGAATCTGACCCATCTAAGCCTACACTTTAATTCCCATCCCCCTGCCAGACTATATACAACCTCACCCATGGGACTGGCAATAGCCCCCAGCAGGGGATTTCTCCCAGCTCTGCCCAGGGGTAACCGGTCAGGCAGGTACAGGTCCCACCCAAAAACAGTCCCAGTGCCTGAAGAATTAAAGCCTTCTTTGGTACACCATTTTCCCAGCCACATATCCAGCTGATCTGCCCTCTTATTCATGCTCTCACTAGCACATGGCACTGGGTGCAAGTCTCGCGGTATTGCATTTCAGGAGCTACATTTTAATGCATCCCTGATCTCCCTATTTCCAGCTTTCAGAACCTCATCCCTTTGTTTAGCAATGTCATTGGTATCTATGTGTTCCACAACCACTGACTTTACCCTCCAGCTCCAGAATGTCCTGCAGCCGCTCCATGATATCGCGCATCCTAACTCCAGGAGGTAATGTACCATCCTGGATTCATGTCTGTGGCTACAGCAGTGCCCGCCCTAACCCTGACCATTGAATCCGCTGTCACTATAGCCGTGTGTCCTCTCTTTCCTCCCGCTCTGTGCAGCAGAGCTCTCTGTGGTGTCATGAACCTGGCTGTTGCTGATTTCCCGAGAAACCACCCCACCCATTCCCACCCTTACAGAATCCCAGGCAGTATACAGTATCTGTTTGAGAAGAGGATGACCACTGGGAACTCCTGCACTCCCTTCCAAAGCCTTTTACTTGATCTGATGGTCATTCATTCCCTTTCTTCCTGTGTAACCCTCACCTGTAGTGTGACGGACTCACTAAACGTGCTGTCCATAACATTCTCAGTATCGCAGATGCTCCACAGTGAGTCTACTCACTCCTCCAATTCTGAAAAGCAGTTTCCCAGTAACTGCAGATGGGAACCCTTCCTGCACACATAGCGTCCCTTATTTCCCACATTGTGCAAGAGGAGCACACCACAGATCTGAGGTGTCCTGTCACAACATCTTTCTACATTCACCTAGTTACTCCCATTAAGAGAATTTAAATGAGTGAGCAACCTTCCTTCACTTTAAACATGTCCATTATAATAACAAAAAAAATCTTTACTTAAGCTGATATGTCATACTTTAAAACGTAAATACTCCACAGGTATCACTGACAAATTGGCTAATCCCATTGGGACTGTGAATTTCTGAAAGGTCTGAACTAAAACTGAGTTTCAGCTTCACCTTCTCCCTGTCTCACCTCACTATTTACACCCAACTCCAAAACACTCTCACTGAGCCAAGCAGCACTCTTAGTGCAGCCCTGCCATTTTCATTGTCTGCTCACACCTACACTTCCCTCAGCCTCCTGTACTGTTCCAATGCACCTCAATGGGAGCTCAGGACCAGCATTGTAACTTTCAATTCAGCCCGTTGTAACCCCAGAGTTAAAATGGACTTCAGCAGTTTCTGAATGAATAGATAGTTGTCAGAATCTGGAATGTTCCACCTGAAATGGCGCTGGAATTTGAGGCCACAAGGAATTTCAATGAGAAATTTGCAGAGAATTGGAAGTAGGGAGTTTACAGATTAACATTATAAAGTGGATGATTGAGACTAAATCTGACAGTTCCTGCAAAAAGACGAGGTGTAATTTGGATAAATCTGTGCTCTCTCTCAGGCCAGTACCTCCTTCCACAACTGAAGGGCCAATAGTTGAACACATACCCCAAGAGTGATCCAACCATGGACTTGAACATCTTTCTGATTTTGGCTTGACAAAAATATCGAAGATAATTTCCCACAGACAGAACAGACAAACCTTTCTCGTTCCACAGTTTAATGCCAATGATATTCAGATCCTGATGACTCCGCTAACTATAGAAACTTGTTTTTTGAGATCCCAGTCTCAATTAATATCCTATAAAATGAATTCACAAAACAAAGCACACAGTCAGTGCAAGATGAATAGTGAAGACAAACACTTCTCTTGGTATGTGTTTGATGTGTAAATGCTCCTCTTCAAATCACCCCGGCCCCACCCAGGAAGAGGACACATGCATGCTCCTTGCGGTACCTTACCCCAAATAAAGATGGCAGCCATAACCCAGGTCCTCTCACTGCCTGAAGCCCAAGCCATCTTCCCCTTTGCTGCAAATGTGGGACCAAGATTTTCTAATTCAGACTAACGACATGCACAGAGTCTAAGTAAACCCTCCCAGTCTACACTGATACATTTCATCCGGTTTCTGCTGCCACTCTCCCCTTTACGCCTCCTGCACACACCAAGGGTCATCATGTGTCCAGTGACCCTTCCTCAGAACCGATGACAGCTGGGAAAATTAATATCCCTTCAGGAAACAGGCCCTTCGGCACAACAATTCCACACCCACTCTCCGAAGTTAATCCCACCCAGACCCATTCCCCTATCCTATTACTCTCCATTTCCCCAGACGAAAGTACATCCCTGAACACTACGGAAAATTTAGCTGGGCTAATTCACTTGGCCTACACATCTTTGGACTGCAGGAGATAGGGGTTAAAGAATAACTAATAGGTGGAGACAGAGCCCAAAGAGAGACAGGAACATTTGGAAAGACAAAGGAGTGGGAAGTTGGAAAGCTATTAATGGAGGAGACAGGAACCTTCTAGCATCTCAGTGGCGGTGGTGGAAATGGTCGCTGATGATCTACATTGTGCCGCAAAAAAGACCCTGAGCTTCCAGTTGCCTGCTCTTTAACACACAAGACTGTTCCCTGTCCAACATCTCTGTCTCATGCTTCCTGCGGTGTTCCAGTGAAGCTTGATGCAAGCTGGAAGAACACTTCAGAACATACAAAATGGCTTCCTATTTCAAGGACTGCAATTTCCCCTCACACGTGGTCAACAATGCCCTCCAGTGTATCTCCTCTACTTCCCACACCACTGCCCTTGAACCCACCCCTCTAAATGCAACAAAGATGGAATCCCACCATCCTCACCTTCCACCCAGATACAACGCATCATCCTTTGCTATTTCCACCTTCAGATCCAACCACCTGAGATATATTTCCCTCCCCAACCCTTTCAGCATTCCACAGAGACCATGCCCTCTGTGACTTCCACGTTAGATCACGCTCCCCACCAACCCACCCTCCACTCCAGGCACCTTCGCTTGTCACTGCAAGAGGTGGAAAACCTGTGCCCACACCTTCCCCACCTTCCCATCCAAGGCACCACAGGATCCTCCCACATCCAGCATAGATTTCCCTGCCCACCCAAACACCTCACCTATTGTGTCCTTTGCTCTCAAGACGCCAAACTGTGGAATACTTCAGGGAACATTTCTGGGACACATGCACCAACCAACCCCATCGCCCTGTGGCCGACCACTTCAGCTACCCGCCCCCCATCCCCACCCCCCGCCGCCACGCTGCTAAGGACATGCAGGTCCTCCACCACAAAATCTGAGCCACCCGACACCTGGAGGAAGAACACCTTGGGAACTTTCAACCACACGGCATCAAGGTATCCTTATCTCCCCTCCCACACCTTATCTCAGATTCAACCCTCCAACTCGGCACAACCCTCTTGAACAGCCCCACCTGTCCATCTTCCTTTCCAATTATCCATTACACCCTCTCACCACTACCCCCATCTACAACCACCTATTGCCTCCCTAGCTCCCTTCCGCCAACCCCAAACACCCCTCCCTATTTATCTCTCAGCCGTATTCTACCACCCACATTTCTGATGAAGTGCTAACATGCCCATTACGTCAATTCTCCTGCTGTGATTTTCCAGCGCCACACTTTAACATAAGCTGGAAGAACAACACCTCATCTCCCACTCGGGGACCCTGCAATCCTCTGGCTTTAACATCAAATTTAATAATTTTAGGTCCTGAACTCTCAGATCATTATCCACTCCTTTGTCCAACTGCTCTTTGGACTCTATCCCCACCTATCATTTACTTCTTAATCCCTACCTTCTGCTTAAAACCGACATTTTTTTCTCAGTAACATCAGTTCCTGAGGAAGCGTCCCTGGATCGAAAATGCGAACCGATTTCTCTTCACAGATGCTGCCAGATCTGCTGAGCTTTTCCAGTAATTCTGGTTGCTATGTGTGATTTACAGCATCCGCAGTTCTTTTGGTTCTAATTTACCCGGAGTATCTAATTCAGGTCCAGCAGACTGAAACAGTGTTTATCAACCCTCCCAGTCCACACTAACTCCATCTCTCTCCCAATCTGTGCTGTCTCTCCCACTCCCTTCACACTCACTGAGTCCTCCCTCACAGTGACACTGTCCCTGCAAAGCTGGTGGTCATGTGTTGGCCTGCTGGACCCACCCCTCATTCACTCACATTTGCCGGAGGACCACGCCAACTCTCCTATTGGTCAATCAGCCAGGCCCCATTGTGACCTGAGTGGTGGGATCCTCCCAGGTGCTTCAAAGGCTGAGGGGTGACCTCAGAGGTTTATAAAATCATGAGGGGCGTGGGTAGGATAAATAGACAAGGTCATTTCCCTGGGGTGGGGGAGTCCAGAATGAGAGGGCACGGGTTTAAAATGAGAGGGGAAGAATGTAAAATGGTTGTGAGGGGCAGTTTTTTTTTTCCCACTGAGGTTGGTGCGTGTATGGAATCTTCTGTCAGGAAGTGAAGGATGTTGGTACAATTATACCATTTGGCATCTGGATGGGTATATGAATAGGAAGGGTGCAGAATGATATGTGGCAAGTGTTGGCAAATGGGTCTAGATTAGGTTGGGATATCTGGTCAGCATGGTCCAGTTTAATCATAGGGTTTATTTTCATGCTGTTCATCTCTACGGTTCTGCCCCGTGATGAGCTTCATTATTCACAGTGAATGGGTCAGTATCACAGAGCACAGGGGCTGGAGGCTATTCAGCCCATTGGGGCTGTACTCTCTCTCTCTGGAGATGGTGCCAGTCAGTCCCAACTCACCTCCCATTTGGACATAGCCCTCCAAATGTTAAATTTCAAATTTGTTTTGACAATAACTACTGAATCTGCATCCAGCTGTCTTTCAAACTGTTCCAGATGCTCAGACCTTAGTGAGTAAAATAATCTTCACATTTTTCTTTGCATTATTTGCCAGTTACCTGAAAATAGTTACTAAAAATTGTGACGTTAAATTTTTCTCACACTGACTGTCTGTAAATGAAATACCCTGGAAACAAATGAACTCCCTGTCGAAATCACTGTTTAACCTTCTCAGCTCCAAGGAGAATTGTCTGACCTTCTGCTAACTCTCCATAAAAGAGAAACCTATCTTAATTTTAATTTATTAGTGCCATAGAGATGTACAGCACAGAAACAGACCCTTCGGTCCAACTTGTCCATGCCGACCAGATATCCTACGTTAATCTCGTCCCATATGCCAGTACTTGGCCCATAGCCTTCTAAACCTTTCCCAATCACATATCCAACGAGATGCCTTTTAAATGTTGTAACTGTACCAGCCTCCACACTTTCTCTGGCAGCTCATTCCATACACATACCACGTTCAGCTTGAAACTTTGCCCCTAATATCCCTTTTCAATCTTTTCCCTCACGCCTGTGCTTTCTAGTTTTGGACTCACCTAAACATGAATAAGACCCTGGCTGTTTACCCTATCCATGCCCCTAACGATTTTATCAACCTCTATGGTCACCCCTCAGCATCCGATTCTCCAGTGAAATCAGCCTCAGCCGATTCAGCCTTTCCCTATAGGTCAATCTTTCAACCCTGGCAACATCTTTGCATCTTTTCTGAATCCTTTCAAGTTTCACAATATCATTCCAATAGCGGGGAGACCAGGACTGAAAGCAGAATTCCAGAAGTGGCTGAATGAATGTCCTGTACAGCCACAAAATTACGTCACAACTCCTGTACTCAATGCACAGACCAATAAAGGCAAGTACACCAAACACTTTCTTCACTACCCTGTCTATCTATGATTCCACTTTCACGGAACTATGAAACTGCACTCCAAGGTGTCTTTGTTCAGCAACACTCCCCAGGACCTTCCTGATTTGCTTTTCCAAAATGCAGAACCTCACATTTATCTTAATTAAATTGCATCTGCCACTCCTCAGCCCATTTGATCGGTGTCTCATTGTACTCTCAGGTAACTTTGCTGTCCATTGCACCACCAATTTTGGTGTCTATTGTAAACCTACTAACCATAGCTCCTATATTCACATAGAAATCATTTATATAAATGGCAAAAAGCAGTGGACCCAGCACCCAGCCTGACAGCATATTGCTCATCACAGGCTTCCAGTCCAAAAAGCACCCTCCACTATGACACTGACTGCTCAGCAAGGTTAGAGCTCATGGAACACAGGGAGAACTAACCATTTGGATACAGAACTGGCTCAAAGGCGGAAGACAGAGGGTGGTTTTCAGACTGGAGGCCTATGACTAGTGCAGTGTTACAAGGATCACTGCTGGATCCACTACCTTTCGTTATTTATATCAATGACTTGGATGTGAACATAGGAGGTATAGTTAGTGAGATGACACCAAAACTGGAGGTGTAGTGGACAGTGAAAAAGATTACCTCAGAGTACAATGGGGTCTTGATCAGATGGGTGAATGGGCTAAGGAGTGGCATTTTGGGAAAGCAAATCTTAGCAGGACTTATACACTGAATGGTAAGGTACTGAGGAGTGTTACTGAACAAAGAGACCTTGGAGTGCAGGTAGATAGGACAGTGAAAGCGGCATGTGGTATGCTTTCCTTTATCGGACAAAGTATTGAGTACAGGAGTTATGAGATCATGTTGCGGTTGTACAGGACATTGGTTAGGCCACTTTTGGAACGTTGCGTACAAATCTGGTCTCCCTCCTATTGGAAGGATATTGTGAAACTTGAAAGGGTTCATAAAAGATTTACAAGAACGTTGCCAGGGTTGGAGGATTTGGGCTAGGCTGGGGGTTGAATAGAGGTTGAATAGACTGGGGCTGTTTTCCCTGAAGCGTCGGAGGCTGAGAGGTGATCTTATCTATGTACATAAAAACATGAGGTGCATGGAAAGGATAAATCGACAACGTCTTTTCCCTGGCGTGGGAGATCCCAGCACTAGAGGGCATAGTTTTATGGTATGAGGGGATTCTCAAGAGACTTGAGAATCAACGTTTTCACACAGAGGGTGGTACGATTATGGAATGAGCTGCCAGAGGAAGTGGTGGAGGCCATTACGATTGTAACATTTAAAAGACATCTTCATGTGATTATGAATAGGAAGGATATGGGCAGGGTGCTGACAGGTGGGACGAGATTGCATTGGGATGTCTGATCAGCATGTACTGGTTGGACCGACGGGACTCTGTTTCTGTGCTGTCCATCTATGACTCTTTGACCTTCCAGTCAATTCCGTATCCAAACAGTTAGTTTCGCCAGAACCTGCCAACCAGTGTGTTATGTGAAACCTTGTGTCTTTCTCAAGTCCAAGTTAATGATTTCAATGCACAAAGCCATGCTGACTCTCCCTAATCATTTATTGCCTTTACAATGATATGTAAATCCTGTCCCTGAGAATCCCTTCCAACAACTTCTCTGCCACTGACTTCAGGCTCACCGGTCTATAGTTCCCTTTCCTTACCACTTTTCTCAAATAATGGCACCAGTCTTCCAGCACCTCACCTGTGGCGTTCGATGGTACAAATATTTCAGTGAGGGTCCCAGCAAAAGCTTCCCTAATTACCCACAAAGTTCTGGGATGCACCTGATCAGATTCCAGGGATTTATCCACCTTTATGCATTTTAAGACATCCAGTACCTCCTCCTCTGTAATATGTACACTTGCCAAGTTATCATATTTATTTCCCCAACTTCTCTAACTTCCATATCCCCTTTCAGTATAAACTGACATGAAATACTTACAGAATCTCTCCCACCTCCTGCTGTTCCATAGACAGTCTTGTTGATCTTTGAGGGTCGCTATTCTCTGCCTAGTTATTCTTTTGTCTTTAGTGTATTTGTAGAATTTCTTTGGATTCTCCTTAAACCTATTTCCCAAAGCTATCTCATGTCCCCTTTTTTGCCTCCTGGTTTCCTGCCCTTAGGGATTCACACAAACACAGTGGTCTGTACCTGCCATATCCTTCCTTCATTTTCTTGACCAGAGCCTCAATTTCGCAGGTCATGCAGCATTCTCGACGCCTCCCCACCTTGGCCTTAACAGGAACATACTGTCTGTGTACTCTCAGTGTTGCAGGCCTATGGAGGCAATGGCAGATGAGGACTGAGAAACAATCATTATCAGTAAAGAGGTAATGTTGGGAAAGCTAACAACTCATCCTTATCTCAATAATTCCTCTCTAGCCTCAGAACTATCACTATCACAGCATCAAAAAAATCTCAATCTCTGTTGCATCCTCCGATCTCCTCCAGTCTCAACGCTCTCTCATCTTTAATCTTGTCCACCCTCACAAATCTCTGTGATGTGCCTTTCCTTAATTCCAGCCTTCTGGATAACCCATTTTTATTTCAGATTCCTGCACCCAGAGCTCCACAATGTCTCGCTTAACCTCTATTACATTTTCCTCCAACAAACATGAATCAATCACGTATCATCTATTCTAATATCACCTTCTCTGACCTGGTTTCTATTGTGGCTTGTCATATTCCTATATTATGCGTCTGTGGTCTACATGACAGAAAACGGTTTTGTGGTCCATTGGGTTTATGCTGTAAAGAAATCTCCCAGCTAACTATTTTAATCCCATTTTCCAGCACAGAGCCCATAGACCTGTCAGCCGTGGCCTTGCAAGTGTGTTCCTAAATAGATTTTAAACGCCATCGGGATTTCTGTCTCTCACTCTCTTCCAGACAGTGAGGTTTAATGCAACTGTTGCTCTATGCTATCACCCACAGGGTTCAGAGCAGCTGGGTCTGTGCGAACCACAGATCGCCCACACATTGTGAAGGATGGCAGGGTCCCCGAGAGGGGGAATAGGAGATTAACCAGGATGGTTCAAAGAATGGGGGATTTTAGTTGCAGAATTTGTGGGGCTTTTTTAAACATTAATTGTTCACGTGACATGTGTATTAGCAACACACATCAAGAATAATCATCCACAATTAATGGACTCTCCTTTTCAACCTCTCCCCTTGCCTGCGTTGTGGTAATATTTCATGTTAACCACTACCAGACATCTCTCTCTAATGAGAGAGCAGTCCTATGGTCGGGTTGAACAATGCTGACTTGATCTTTTACACAGTGATGCCACTGTGCCTCGAGGGTGGGGAGAGGGAATGCTGAAGGTGGTGGATGGGAAACCACTCAGGCACAGTGCTTTATCCTGGAGGATGTTCACTTTCTTTAATATTGCTGGGGTGGGGGGTTGGGGGGGGGGGGGTGAAGTGCACTGATGCAGGCAAGTGGAGAATGTTCCAACACAATCCTGATGTGTACCTTATAGAGAGCAAACAGACATTGGGGAATCAGGGAGTTGGGGAAACTGAGATTGTTCTTCTTGTAGCAAAGGAAATTTGGGGAGCTGTGACAAAGCGGTTTACTAAAGTTACACGTTATAATAATAAACCTTAAACCCATTACAGGACACATGTTGCAGGTTTGGGAAGATCTATTGAGAGGATGGTTTGATTCAAAGGAGAACTTTTATTCAGCAAATTGTGTTGATCTGGAACACAATACTCTCACACAATATGAATATCCAGGTCCTGATGAATGGAGTAATTCTGTCAGAGTTTGGCGTTACAATGACTGAGATTACCATCTGAATATCTGCCTGTAATACAAGTTTATAAAATCTGTCACTGTCAGTTCAGGTTTGAAATTCATACAATCACCTCCTCCTGGCCGAGGATGACTGTACACATTACCCCTGGTGGAGGTTAGCAGGCACTTAAAGGGCAGATCTATGTGGGTTTCTATGAGTTCCACCTTGGGATTTCATGTGACTGAACATGGGACAGAATGTCCCAAGATTCAGTGAGATATGGAGAGCAGGATTTGCTTCCTTTTCTTTCCTTCCGTTCTGCCGCTGTGCCTCCTCAATAAGACATGGGGTGTGAAAGGCTCATGCAGCTCGATGGGCAAGATGTCTCCATTCTGACCAAAGGGCAGCAAGCTCCTCCCAGTCATGAAACAGAGTATCCCTGAAAAATCGCAACTGCGCATGCTTCCCACTGCCCAGTGCTCACAGTACATGTTTCGAATAATGAGGGGGAAATCTCCTACAAAAGGCATAACAGGAAAGTTCCAAAAGGATTATAAACGGTTTACACAGAGATATTCACAGGAAACGTGGGCAACAAGTTGGCAAATAGAGTATAACTTGGGATAAACTGTAGAAAGCTGCACCACAAAGGGACTGGGGGAAAATGAGCAGGAAACACAGAAAGCTAGCACACAGTTACAACATGGAATCAGGAAGGGGAATGGAATGTTGTCCATTATTTCAAAGAGTTTGCAATATCACAGTTTGGAGTATATACCTTGGGGAAAATAAACTAATGGCGAGTGAGACCACATCTGGAGTAACGTGAACAGGTTTGGTCGCTTTAGTTAACGAAATAGAGCAGTTTATTGGAGGCATTTCAGACAAGATCCATTGGGATGATCCAGTTTTGAAGGGATTATCCTGTAAGCAAAAGCTGAATAAGTTGGGAATCTACTCACTGGACTTTGGAAGAATGAGAGGTGATCTCTTTGAAACATGCAGGATTCTGTCGAGGTTTGACAGGGTAAATATGGAGAGGATGTGTCCCATTACGGGTGAGTCCTGAACCAGATTCTGGGTCAGTCGCGGAATAAAGGGTTCTGTTTCGGATTTGACAATTTAAAGGCAACACCGACACAGGTTAGGGTTTCAGTAGCAATGGAGCTGGGGTGAGAAGGAGACAACCAACGTTTCAGAGATTGGAATTCCTGATGCTTGTGATTGTGTAGAGGTCTGATCAGAAGGTCACCATGGGGTCAGATATGAAAGCAATATTGTGAAGAATGTAGTTCTGCCTCAGACACTTCCCAGTGAGAGGGAGGGGCACAGCAGTAAGGGAAATGAATTTGGAATAGCAACCGAAGGCAATGGGTTTAACAATTACAGTGTTTCATTGGAGTGAATTGCAGCTAATCGAAGCATGGCAAGCAGTTTGATAACTGAGTTAGAGTGGAGTAATGGAGACGGATGATGGGGAGGGAGAGCTGGACATTATCAGTGCACATGTGAAACCTAACACTGTGCTTTTGGGCGATGTTACCTCCTGACAGTATGTAGGTGAGAAACAGGACGGACCAAGGATATATCCTGGAGGGACACCAAATACAATGAATTCAGAAAGGAAAGGGAGAGTGGAGATGGAGCAGGATTTTCCAATGATGGTGAGGTCAAATATTAAGTTTTAGCAGAATGGGAGAGAAGGACATAACCAGAAACGAGAGACAGACAGATCATGGAACAATATCTGTGAATTGCAAGGTGGGGGCTGGGGGGGGGGGGGGGTGGGGGGGAGAGCGATGACAAGCAGAAGGATGAGACAGAGATTTGCAATGTCCATGATTTTGTAACACTAGGGTAAATGGTCAAGATGACCTCGAATAAGGCTTGACAAGAGACTCTAGGAAATGCAAGTTTAGGACTAAAATGAGGAGCACCCTTGTGAGGCAGTTTGGCTCGGTGGGCTAGTGAAGAGTGCGGAAAGAAGCAGAGGCAGCTGATCGGATTGTCTCAATGTTATTGACAGAGAAACTCCAAGTGCTCCTCACTCTTGTTTTTGGAAGGGAGGATGGAGGAGACAGGATAATGGACATTTTTTTATTTCCAAAACAATAAAGAAAACCTGTGATAGTGATTCTAAAAATAAGTGAACAAACCTGTCGTATTTATCATTTATCAAGAATATTAAAATATACAACTGAAGTTCAGGTTGGAATCCCAAATCGGTAGAGGGTGGCTCTGAAGTCAAGAATAAAATAACTGGAATGAAGAATCTACTGTTTGACATGGAACCATTGGGGATGTTTTTCTGCCATTGACAATGTCCTTGAGGGAAAGAACCGGCCCATCAAGTCACTCATTGTATGAATCACTGCACAGTCTCAACAAAGGAATGAAACTGGATGGACAATATTAATCTACCAATGGACTAGCAAATACAATCACGCAATCAGCCCTCTTGACCCTGCAACTTCCGCCTCACTGTGGGCCAACAACAGCAGCAGAACTGTACTCCAGCCCAATCTGAAATCTCATGGTCTGATATCCCCCACTCAACCATTAACATCAAACCAGGGGAATCAACCCTGGTTCAATGGTGAATGCAGGAGGACATGCCAGGCATACCTAAAACTGAGGTGCCAACCTGGTGCAGCAACCAAACCTGCATGCCAAACAGCACAAGCAACACCAAATAGAACTAAGTGATCTCATAACCAATAGATTCGATTTGAGTTCTGCAGTTCTGCCACACCGAGTCAAGAATAGTAATGGACAATTAAACAACTCACTGGAGAAAGCCTCACAGATATCCCCGCCCTTACCGATGGAGGGGTCTCACACATTCATGCAACAGATAAGAGGACAGCATTAGCAGCGAGTTTCAGCCAGCAGTGCCAAGTGGATGAGCCTTCTC
>NW_028270184.1:48464435-48471935 GCF_037043375.1 Chiloscyllium plagiosum | reverse complement strand
GTTAGGGTTAGGGTTAGGGTTAGGGTTAGGGTTAGGGTTAGGGTTAGGGTTAGGGTTAGGGTTAGGGTTAGGGTTAGGGTTAGGGTTAGGGTTAGGGTTAGGGTTAGGGTTAGGGTTAGGGTTAGGGTTAGGGTTAGGGTTAGGGTTAGGGTTAGGGTTAGGGTTAGGGTTAGGGTTAGGGTTAGGGTTAGGGTTAGGGTTAGGGTTAGGGTTAGGGTTAGGGTTAGGGTTAGGGTTAGGGTTAGGGTTAGGGTTAGGGTTAGGGTTAGGGTTAGGGTTAGGGTTAGGGTTAGGGTTAGGGTTAGGGTTAGGGTTAGGGTTAGGGTTAGGGTTAGGGTTAGGGTTAGGGTTAGGGTTAGGGTTAGGGTTAGGGTTAGGGTTAGGGTTAGGGTTAGGGTTAGGGTTAGGGTTAGGGTTAGGGTTAGGGTTAGGGTTAGGGTTAGGGTTAGGGTTAGGGTTAGGGTTAGGGTTAGGGTTAGGGTTAGGGTTAGGGTTAGGGTTAGGGTTAGGGTTAGGGTTAGGGTTAGGGTTAGGGTTAGGGTTAGGGTTAGGGTTAGGGTTAGGGTTAGGGTTAGGGTTAGGGTTAGGGTTAGGGTTAGGGTTAGGGTTAGGGTTAGGGTTAGGGTTAGGGTTAGGGTTAGGGTTAGGGTTAGGGTTAGGGTTAGGGTTAGGGTTAGGGTTAGGGTTAGGGTTAGGGTTAGGGTTAGGGTTAGGGTTAGGGTTAGGGTTAGGGTTAGGGTTAGGGTTAGGGTTAGGGTTAGGGTTAGGGTTAGGGTTAGGGTTAGGGTTAGGGTTAGGGTTAGGGTTAGGGTTAGGGTTAGGGTTAGGGTTAGGGTTAGGGTTAGGGTTAGGGTTAGGGTTAGGGTTAGGGTTAGGGTTAGGGTTAGGGTTAGGGTTAGGGTTAGGGTTAGGGTTAGGGTTAGGGTTAGGGTTAGGGTTAGGGTTAGGGTTAGGGTTAGGGTTAGGGTTAGGGTTAGGGTTAGGGTTAGGGTTAGGGTTAGGGTTAGGGTTAGGGTTAGGGTTAGGGTTAGGGTTAGGGTTAGGGTTAGGGTTAGGGTTAGGGTTAGGGTTAGGGTTAGGGTTAGGGTTAGGGTTAGGGTTAGGGTTAGGGTTAGGGTTAGGGTTAGGGTTAGGGTTAGGGTTAGGGTTAGGGTTAGGGTTAGGGTTAGGGTTAGGGTTAGGGTTAGGGTTAGGGTTAGGGTTAGGGTTAGGGTTAGGGTTAGGGTTAGGGTTAGGGTTAGGGTTAGGGTTAGGGTTAGGGTTAGGGTTAGGGTTAGGGTTAGGGTTAGGGTTAGGGTTAGGGTTAGGGTTAGGGTTAGGGTTAGGGTTAGGGTTAGGGTTAGGGTTAGGGTTAGGGTTAGGGTTAGGGTTAGGGTTAGGGTTAGGGTTAGGGTTAGGGTTAGGGTTAGGGTTAGGGTTAGGGTTAGGGTTAGGGTTAGGGTTAGGGTTAGGGTTAGGGTTAGGGTTAGGGTTAGGGTTAGGGTTAGGGTTAGGGTTAGGGTTAGGGTTAGGGTTAGGGTTAGGGTTAGGGTTAGGGTTAGGGTTAGGGTTAGGGTTAGGGTTAGGGTTAGGGTTAGGGTTAGGGTTAGGGTTAGGGTTAGGGTTAGGGTTAGGGTTAGGGTTAGGGTTAGGGTTAGGGTTAGGGTTAGGGTTAGGGTTAGGGTTAGGGTTAGGGTTAGGGTTAGGGTTAGGGTTAGGGTTAGGGTTAGGGTTAGGGTTAGGGTTAGGGTTAGGGTTAGGGTTAGGGTTAGGGTTAGGGTTAGGGTTAGGGTTAGGGTTAGGGTTAGGGTTAGGGTTAGGGTTAGGGTTAGGGTTAGGGTTAGGGTTAGGGTTAGGGTTAGGGTTAGGGTTAGGGTTAGGGTTAGGGTTAGGGTTAGGGTTAGGGTTAGGGTTAGGGTTAGGGTTAGGGTTAGGGTTAGGGTTAGGGTTAGGGTTAGGGTTAGGGTTAGGGTTAGGGTTAGGGTTAGGGTTAGGGTTAGGGTTAGGGTTAGGGTTAGGGTTAGGGTTAGGGTTAGGGTTAGGGTTAGGGTTAGGGTTAGGGTTAGGGTTAGGGTTAGGGTTAGGGTTAGGGTTAGGGTTAGGGTTAGGGTTAGGGTTAGGGTTAGGGTTAGGGTTAGGGTTAGGGTTAGGGTTAGGGTTAGGGTTAGGGTTAGGGTTAGGGTTAGGGTTAGGGTTAGGGTTAGGGTTAGGGTTAGGGTTAGGGTTAGGGTTAGGGTTAGGGTTAGGGTTAGGGTTAGGGTTAGGGTTAGGGTTAGGGTTAGGGTTAGGGTTAGGGTTAGGGTTAGGGTTAGGGTTAGGGTTAGGGTTAGGGTTAGGGTTAGGGTTAGGGTTAGGGTTAGGGTTAGGGTTAGGGTTAGGGTTAGGGTTAGGGTTAGGGTTAGGGTTAGGGTTAGGGTTAGGGTTAGGGTTAGGGTTAGGGTTAGGGTTAGGGTTAGGGTTAGGGTTAGGGTTAGGGTTAGGGTTAGGGTTAGGGTTAGGGTTAGGGTTAGGGTTAGGGTTAGGGTTAGGGTTAGGGTTAGGGTTAGGGTTAGGGTTAGGGTTAGGGTTAGGGTTAGGGTTAGGGTTAGGGTTAGGGTTAGGGTTAGGGTTAGGGTTAGGGTTAGGGTTAGGGTTAGGGTTAGGGTTAGGGTTAGGGTTAGGGTTAGGGTTAGGGTTAGGGTTAGGGTTAGGGTTAGGGTTAGGGTTAGGGTTAGGGTTAGGGTTAGGGTTAGGGTTAGGGTTAGGGTTAGGGTTAGGGTTAGGGTTAGGGTTAGGGTTAGGGTTAGGGTTAGGGTTAGGGTTAGGGTTAGGGTTAGGGTTAGGGTTAGGGTTAGGGTTAGGGTTAGGGTTAGGGTTAGGGTTAGGGTTAGGGTTAGGGTTAGGGTTAGGGTTAGGGTTAGGGTTAGGGTTAGGGTTAGGGTTAGGGTTAGGGTTAGGGTTAGGGTTAGGGTTAGGGTTAGGGTTAGGGTTAGGGTTAGGGTTAGGGTTAGGGTTAGGGTTAGGGTTAGGGTTAGGGTTAGGGTTAGGGTTAGGGTTAGGGTTAGGGTTAGGGTTAGGGTTAGGGTTAGGGTTAGGGTTAGGGTTAGGGTTAGGGTTAGGGTTAGGGTTAGGGTTAGGGTTAGGGTTAGGGTTAGGGTTAGGGTTAGGGTTAGGGTTAGGGTTAGGGTTAGGGTTAGGGTTAGGGTTAGGGTTAGGGTTAGGGTTAGGGTTAGGGTTAGGGTTAGGGTTAGGGTTAGGGTTAGGGTTAGGGTTAGGGTTAGGGTTAGGGTTAGGGTCTAGGGTTAGGGTTAGGGTTAGGGTTAGGGTTAGGGTTAGGGTTAGGGTTAGGGTTAGGGTTAGGGTTAGGGTTAGGGTTAGGGTTAGGGTTAGGGTTAGGGTTAGGGTTAGGGTTAGGGTTAGGGTTAGGGTTAGGGTTAGGGTTAGGGTTAGGGTTAGGGTTAGGGTTAGGGTTAGGGTTAGGGTTAGGGTTAGGGTTAGGGTTAGGGTTAGGGTTAGGGTTAGGGTTAGGGTTAGGGTTAGGGTTAGGGTTAGGGTTAGGGTTAGGGTTAGGGTTAGGGTTAGGGTTAGGGTTAGGGTTAGGGTTAGGGTTAGGGTTAGGGTTAGGGTTAGGGTTAGGGTTAGGGTTAGGGTTAGGGTTAGGGTTAGGGTTAGGGTTAGGGTTAGGGTTAGGGTTAGGGTTAGGGTTAGGGTTAGGGTTAGGGTTAGGGTTAGGGTTAGGGTTAGGGTTAGGGTTAGGGTTAGGGTTAGGGTTAGGGTTAGGGTTAGGGTTAGGGTTAGGGTTAGGGTTAGGGTTAGGGTTAGGGTTAGGGTTAGGGTTAGGGTTAGGGTTAGGGTTAGGGTTAGGGTTAGGGTTAGGGTTAGGGTTAGGGTTAGGGTTAGGGTTAGGGTTAGGGTTAGGGTTAGGGTTAGGGTTAGGGTTAGGGTTAGGGTTAGGGTTAGGGTTAGGGTTAGGGTTAGGGTTAGGGTTAGGGTTAGGGTTAGGGTTAGGGTTAGGGTTAGGGTTAGGGTTAGGGTTAGGGTTAGGGTTAGGGTTAGGGTTAGGGTTAGGGTTAGGGTTAGGGTTAGGGTTAGGGTTAGGGTTAGGGTTAGGGTTAGGGTTAGGGTTAGGGTTAGGGTTAGGGTTAGGGTTAGGGTTAGGGTTAGGGTTAGGGTTAGGGTTAGGGTTAGGGTTAGGGTTAGGGTTAGGGTTAGGGTTAGGGTTAGGGTTAGGGTTAGGGTTAGGGTTAGGGTTAGGGTTAGGGTTAGGGTTAGGGTTAGGGTTAGGGTTAGGGTTAGGGTTAGGGTTAGGGTTAGGGTTAGGGTTAGGGTTAGGGTTAGGGTTAGGGTTAGGGTTAGGGTTAGGGTTAGGGTTAGGGTTAGGGTTAGGGTTAGGGTTAGGGTTAGGGTTAGGGTTAGGGTTAGGGTTAGGGTTAGGGTTAGGGTTAGGGTTAGGGTTAGGGTTAGGGTTAGGGTTAGGGTTAGGGTTAGGGTTAGGGTTAGGGTTAGGGTTAGGGTTAGGGTTAGGGTTAGGGTTAGGGTTAGGGTTAGGGTTAGGGTTAGGGTTAGGGTTAGGGTTAGGGTTAGGGTTAGGGTTAGGGTTAGGGTTAGGGTTAGGGTTAGGGTTAGGGTTAGGGTTAGGGTTAGGGTTAGGGTTAGGGTTAGGGTTAGGGTTAGGGTTAGGGTTAGGGTTAGGGTTAGGGTTAGGGTTAGGGTTAGGGTTAGGGTTAGGGTTAGGGTTAGGGTTAGGGTTAGGGTTAGGGTTAGGGTTAGGGTTAGGGTTAGGGTTAGGGTTAGGGTTAGGGTTAGGGTTAGGGTTAGGGTTAGGGTTAGGGTTAGGGTTAGGGTTAGGGTTAGGGTTAGGGTTAGGGTTAGGGTTAGGGTTAGGGTTAGGGTTAGGGTTAGGGTTAGGGTTAGGGTTAGGGTTAGGGTTAGGGTTAGGGTTAGGGTTAGGGTTAGGGTTAGGGTTAGGGTTAGGGTTAGGGTTAGGGTTAGGGTTAGGGTTAGGGTTAGGGTTAGGGTTAGGGTTAGGGTTAGGGTTAGGGTTAGGGTTAGGGTTAGGGTTAGGGTTAGGGTTAGGGTTAGGGTTAGGGTTAGGGTTAGGGTTAGGGTTAGGGTTAGGGTTAGGGTTAGGGTTAGGGTTAGGGTTAGGGTTAGGGTTAGGGTTAGGGTTAGGGTTAGGGTTAGGGTTAGGGTTAGGGTTAGGGTTAGGGTTAGGGTTAGGGTTAGGGTTAGGGTTAGGGTTAGGGTTAGGGTTAGGGTTAGGGTTAGGGTTAGGGTTAGGGTTAGGGTTAGGGTTAGGGTTAGGGTTAGGGTTAGGGTTAGGGTTAGGGTTAGGGTTAGGGTTAGGGTTAGGGTTAGGGTTAGGGTTAGGGTTAGGGTTAGGGTTAGGGTTAGGGTTAGGGTTAGGGTTAGGGTTAGGGTTAGGGTTAGGGTTAGGGTTAGGGTTAGGGTTAGGGTTAGGGTTAGGGTTAGGGTTAGGGTTAGGGTTAGGGTTAGGGTTAGGGTTAGGGTTAGGGTTAGGGTTAGGGTTAGGGTTAGGGTTAGGGTTAGGGTTAGGGTTAGGGTTAGGGTTAGGGTTAGGGTTAGGGTTAGGGTTAGGGTTAGGGTTAGGGTTAGGGTTAGGGTTAGGGTTAGGGTTAGGGTTAGGGTTAGGGTTAGGGTTAGGGTTAGGGTTAGGGTTAGGGTTAGGGTTAGGGTTAGGGTTAGGGTTAGGGTTAGGGTTAGGGTTAGGGTTAGGGTTAGGGTTAGGGTTAGGGTTAGGGTTAGGGTTAGGGTTAGGGTTAGGGTTAGGGTTAGGGTTAGGGTTAGGGTTAGGGTTAGGGTTAGGGTTAGGGTTAGGGTTAGGGTTAGGGTTAGGGTTAGGGTTAGGGTTAGGGTTAGGGTTAGGGTTAGGGTTAGGGTTAGGGTTAGGGTTAGGGTTAGGGTTAGGGTTAGGGTTAGGGTTAGGGTTAGGGTTAGGGTTAGGGTTAGGGTTAGGGTTAGGGTTAGGGTTAGGGTTAGGGTTAGGGTTAGGGTTAGGGTTAGGGTTAGGGTTAGGGTTAGGGTTAGGGTTAGGGTTAGGGTTAGGGTTAGGGTTAGGGTTAGGGTTAGGGTTAGGGTTAGGGTTAGGGTTAGGGTTAGGGTTAGGGTTAGGGTTAGGGTTAGGGTTAGGGTTAGGGTTAGGGTTAGGGTTAGGGTTAGGGTTAGGGTTAGGGTTAGGGTTAGGGTTAGGGTTAGGGTTAGGGTTAGGGTTAGGGTTAGGGTTAGGGTTAGGGTTAGGGTTAGGGTTAGGGTTAGGGTTAGGGTTAGGGTTAGGGTTAGGGTTAGGGTTAGGGTTAGGGTTAGGGTTAGGGTTAGGGTTAGGGTTAGGGTTAGGGTTAGGGTTAGGGTTAGGGTTAGGGTTAGGGTTAGGGTTAGGGTTAGGGTTAGGGTTAGGGTTAGGGTTAGGGTTAGGGTTAGGGTTAGGGTTAGGGTTAGGGTTAGGGTTAGGGTTAGGGTTAGGGTTAGGGTTAGGGTTAGGGTTAGGGTTAGGGTTAGGGTTAGGGTTAGGGTTAGGGTTAGGGTTAGGGTTAGGGTTAGGGTTAGGGTTAGGGTTAGGGTTAGGGTTATAGGGTTAGGGTTAGGGTTAGGGTTAGGGTTAGGGTTAGGGTTAGGGTTAGGGTTAGGGTTAGGGTTAGGGTTAGGGTTAGGGTTAGGGTTAGGGTTAGGGTTAGGGTTAGGGTTAGGGTTAGGGTTAGGGTTAGGGTTAGGGTTAGGGTTAGGGTTAGGGTTAGGGTTAGGGTTAGGGTTAGGGTTAGGGTTAGGGTTAGGGTTAGGGTTAGGGTTAGGGTTAGGGTTAGGGTTAGGGTTAGGGTTAGGGTTAGGGTTAGGGTTAGGGTTAGGGTTAGGGTTAGGGTTAGGGTTAGGGTTAGGGTTAGGGTTAGGGTTAGGGTTAGGGTTAGGGTTAGGGTTAGGGTTAGGGTTAGGGTTAGGGTTAGGGTTAGGGTTAGGGTTAGGGTTAGGGTTAGGGTTAGGGTTAGGGTTAGGGTTAGGGTTAGGGTTAGGGTTAGGGTTAGGGTTAGGGTTAGGGTTAGGGTTAGGGTTAGGGTTAGGGTTAGGGTTAGGGTTAGGGTTAGGGTTAGGGTTAGGGTTAGGGTTAGGGTTAGGGTTAGGGTTAGGGTTAGGGTTAGGGTTAGGGTTAGGGTTAGGGTTAGGGTTAGGGTTAGGGTTAGGGTTAGGGTTAGGGTTAGGGTTAGGGTTAGGGTTAGGGTTAGGGTTAGGGTTAGGGTTAGGGTTAGGGTTAGGGTTAGGGTTAGGGTTAGGGTTAGGGTTAGGGTTAGGGTTAGGGTTAGGGTTAGGGTTAGGGTTAGGGTTAGGGTTAGGGTTAGGGTTAGGGTTAGGGTTAGGGTTAGGGTTAGGGTTAGGGTTAGGGTTAGGGTTAGGGTTAGGGTTAGGGTTAGGGTTAGGGTTAGGGTTAGGGTTAGGGTTAGGGTTAGGGTTAGGGTTAGGGTTAGGGTTAGGGTTAGGGTTAGGGTTAGGGTTAGGGTTAGGGTTAGGGTTAGGGTTAGGGTTAGGGTTAGGGTT
>NW_028270184.1:48344719-48463935 GCF_037043375.1 Chiloscyllium plagiosum | reverse complement strand
GAGACGTATAAAGCAAATGGAATATATTGTTAGGAGAGTCCGTCCCCGTGGAAGCACCAACGAACAGGCGCTTGAAGAATACCGGGGTATAAGTGCCTGAGTGTCGTCCGGTCAGTGACAGGAACCCAGGTGGTTGAATGTCTGCAAGTTCCTGTAACATGGAGATGAGAAAATCATCAGATCAGACGCGATATTATTAAATTCTAGAGCACTTTAGAAGGGCTGAATAGCCTCCTGATGGATTTGAATTGTATGTGATTTGAAAACATGCATATTTACTCCTTCCCCTTATGTGTTACATACTGGGGCATTGACATTTTCATGAAAATGGAAAATATTTGGAACATTATCTGGAAAATTCCATAATAATTTTACCACCGTGTGGGAGGATTCCAATGGTATGTTGTCTGTGTGAGAGAGAGAAGGAAGGGGAGGGAGAGAGAGAGGGAGAGAGAGAGTGACAGAGAGAGAGAAGGAAGGTGTGGCATGCAGCAGTTGAACCATACGACTTGTTCAGATGTAAATACTGTAACAGAAATACAGTGTCTGTCATGGAGCAGGCAGAATAAGGTAACCCTTATCCTAACAGAGCAGGGAAGATTGTTGATGCTTGCCTTGTATTGCTGGACATTTCTTCAGACTGCAGATACTGCACTGAGGTGGGTGGAGAGCTCAGACCATGTTCGGTGGCTTTGGTGGTGTGCAACACTCCCCCCCCCCCCCGGGAAGTGAATGGTTCCCCCTCTGTACTAGCCCATTCATTAGGACCTCCATGCCCCTGTCGACAAACCGTAGTATATCTAGTCCGGGTTTTTAGATCAATGCACTGCTGTGGTCTGCGCAGCTCACCGTGCTGGACAGATATCTGGTCCAGGTTTATAGATCAACCCTCTGATATGATCTATGCAGTGTTTCACTCCGGACAGATTGCTGGATTTTATTGACCAGTGCAATGAATGAATCTGCACACAATGTTCCAATCTAGATTGATTGCTGGGTTGTACTGAGCAGTACACGAGCCTGGTTTACACAATGTTCCACTGTGAGCATATATCTCCTTTAGTTTTATTGTGTCTGGGCTGGTTCTGGAGGTGGATTGAGAATGTGATACAACTACCATTTCAGCTGATCTGGCAATGCCTTTCGTTCCCATTTTTGTGATTGGACCCTTCATCTCTCACCCCATTGACGTTACAGTGTGCCCATGCACAGTACATCATATTGGTGAATATCCACTGTCCTGGCAGCAGTTACAGCCTCTTCATTCAGAAACAATCACCCAATCCCATTGTCTTCGTCTCTGTGGGGAAAGAAAGGGTGGCCTCCCAAAAGAAGGCCGTCACCTTAGTCCACGACTCAAAGCACACTTCCCCGGACCACTCTCCACTGCCAAACAGCCACATCAAAATATTCCGTGTGCACTGAGAGCAATGGAGCCCCTGAAACATCAGGGAGCAAACCATCAGGGAGGTGGAACAATACTTCTGAACGGATCAGTACGGAGTGTTTCATTAAGTCTTGAAATCCCTCTCCATTCCGGTAATACACAACCTTTTATTCTTCCTGAAAAAGAAAACCACAGGTTCACGGTTACCCACGTTATATTCGATCTACCAAGTTGCTGTCCATTGCATAGACATTTACAGATTCTCTACATCCTCTTGATAATTTCAGTCCCTGCCTAACTTGGTGTAAACTTAAATTTAGTTAGAACACATTTGTTCCATTTCTGGACACCGTTGATATATTTTGCAAATAGTTGATGGCCCAGCACTGGTCAATGTGTCATAGCAGTCGTAAATTTGTGTTTAACTGATAGAGACTGATTGCTCCCTAATTTATCCCTGCTCCTGGCTCAATAATCAGCCCTCCCTGTATTCCCGTGCAGCAGCTTTGAAAGGCTGAATGTTCCCTTCCATTTCCTGTGTAACAGGTATGAGAGATTAAAAGATCTGCTCCAATTGCTGAGTAACAGCCTCCAATGGCCAAATGGCCTCATTCTGTTCCTGTGTAAAACTCTTGGTGGGCTGAATCGCATGCTTCAGTACATGTGTAGTTGGGAATGGTGCAGAATATTTCGGAACCATCAGTGAACAGCCCACTTCTGACTTTACGATGGAGGGAAGGCCATTGATGCTACAGTTGCTGATAACCCACAGTGCCTCATGGATGTCCACCTTCCATTTGCTCAATCCTTTAGATGTATATACTACTTCACAAGAGACAGTGTCACGTAACACCGTGGACAATATCTTCAATTTGAGGCTCAGACTTCCCTTCTGCCAGGACTGTGTGCTGGCTGCTCATACAGATACTGTCAGGGACAGATTCATCTGGGATAATGAGTTTGGTGAGAATGTTTCCCTCTTGTTGTTTCCCCCATCACTTCCCCCAGTCTGGCTGCTGTATATTAGAGGCCTCTCCGTGTTCAGTCAGTGGTGGGCCTGTGGAGACACTCTTGGTGATGAACAATGAAGTCCCACACACAGAGTACGCTTTGTGGTTTTGTCACCCTCAGTGCTACCTCTGAATTGTTTTCAACATTGAGGGGAACTGAGTTATCGCCAAGGCGTGGAGTTGGCGGCAGGAGATTTCCATCCTCAGGTGCTTTCTTTGACCATCTGTGACCTGTTACCATGAGTTACACGGGTTATGGAATTTATATTGAGGAATTCCAGGACAGCTCTTTCCCTGACGGTATCCCAGGGTGTAAATGGGAGGAGGGCGGAATGGAGAGAAGGCTGCTGAGAATATAAGTGGCAGATGGAGGTAGAGGTAATGGTGATAGGTCCGACAGGAGGGTAGAGCGGATAGGTGGGAAAGGCGATGAATAGATCAAGCTGGTGGTGCAGAGTTGGAGGCTTTAGACTGGGATATGATGGGGCGAGGGGAAATGAGGAAACCAGCGAAATCCACATTAATCCTGTGTGGTTACATGGTGCCAGGACGGAATATGAGGCACTGTTCTTCCAGGCGTTGGGTGGTAATGGTTTTGCGACGGAGGAGGCCCAGGACCTGTATGTCCTCGGCAGATTGGGAGGGGGAGCTGAAGTGTTCAGCTACGGGTCTGTTTGGTGCATGTATCCCAGAGATGTTCTCTGAAACAATCTGCAAGTTGGTGTCCGGCCTCCCGACGTATAGGAGAGCACAACTGGTGCAATGGATACAATCGATGACATTAGTGGAGGTACAGGTAAATTGCTGACCGATGTGGAAGGACGCTTTGCGATGACAGACAGATTTCGGGGGAAGATTTGGGAACAGGCTTTGCACTTCTTGCGGTGGCAGGGAAAGGTGTTGGGATTGGGGTGAGGGCTGGTGTGAGGCACAGTGTGAGTCACGGAAGAAATCATCTCTCTGGAATGCTGACAGGTGTGCGGAGGGAAACATATCCCTCGTGGTGGGGTCTGTTATGAGGTGGTGGAAATACCGGAGGTTGATATGGTGTATATGAAGGTTGGTGGGTGATATGTGAGGACGAGGAGGTTCTGTCCTTGTTGCATTGTGAAGGGTGGGGTTAGAGGGAGGAGCTACAGGAAGTGGAGTAGATGTGCTGGAGGGCCTGATGGACCAAGTGGGTGGGAAAATTGCCGCCTTGGATGAAGAATGCCATCCGGGATTTTCTCATTTGGAATTGGATCTCCTGGGGGTAGGTGCAGTGGTGGCCGAGCAATTGGGAGTAAGGGATGTTGCTTTTACAGGAGTTAGGATCAGTAGATGTAGTACAGGTAGCTGTAGGAGTCGGTGGGTGTGTAGTAGAATTCTGTCGTTAGTCCGTTGCCAGGGATGGATATGGAAACGTCCAGGAAGAGGAGGGAGGTGTCCGAGATTGTCCAAGTGAACGAGAGTTCAGGGTGGAATGTGTTGGTGAAGTTGATTAACTGTTCAACCTCCGCATGGGAGCACGAGGAATCGATACAGTCACCAATATAATGGAAGAAAAGGTGGGGGGTGGGGGTGGATGGTGCTGATGTCGCTGGGGTAAATTCCCCGGAACATTCTATCTCCAACATTCTATAACTGACATTCCCCGGAACACTGACATTGTTTGTGACCGGCCAAACGTCAGTGAATTGAAAAAACGATAAAATTCCTAGAGAAGAGATCCCGTTCCAGGGAGAAGGAAACACTCTTCAGATGTTCCCTCAGGCATTTCAAGGGGTGAATACATTTAATCTGTGTTTACATTTTTCACGAAACAGGATCGACCACAATTTAGATCAAAATACAGAAATTCCTAAACTCTGTTTATCTTCAGTTACCTGGGAGAGAATCCTTCAGGACAGCAACGTTTTCACCCTCCGTATTAGGAACTGGAAAGAAGTGGTCTGTGTCTACTCTCGAGTAATTGTGTATGTGGGAATGTTTTAGAAACCATCTGTCCTTATGCATCTGTCTCTGTGTGTTTGGGGAAGGAGGGTTTCTTGTGGTTTATGTCGCATTTTTGTCAGTAATTCATATTCTCTCGTTTGTTATTTCAGCTCCAATTATTTTAATAAATCCCTGAATGCAGGGACACATTTGAAAATCTCACTGGGTCCCCAATCAAACGGGTCCCTTTGCCTCCAGGCTGATGGATAATGGGTTTGTTTCCCTTCCTCATAGTTAACGTAGTGACCATCTACGTCCTGCTTTATAAAGATTGTGGATTGTCTCCATGTGTCAGACGTTACCTGGGGGCCATGGCAGTGGCAGATCTACAAGTTATTATCCTCGACCTGATACTGAGACACATTCCCATTGTTTATGAGAAACAGTTTTATTTCCTTAGGCACTCCATCCCCGTGTGTAATATCCACGCCGTCCTGCTTAATGCAGCCACTGACTGTTCTGTCTGGTTCACCGTCACTTTCACCTTTGATCGGTTTGTGGCCATTTGTTGCCAGAAGCTGAAAAGTAAATATTGCAGTGAGAAAACGGCGGCTGTGGTTCTGGGAGCAGTGACTGTGCTGAGCTGTTGAATGAATATTTTCTGGTATTTTATGCTCTTACCTCATTATCGGCTAGGGAACATGCCCTGGTTTTGTAACGTAACAAGCACTGTTTTTTTCTCCAGTGTCTGGGCCTCAATCGATTTCCTCCACAACATTCTAACCCCGTGTGTCCAATTTTACCCGATTCTGCTGATCAATGTTCTCACCGTCAGACACATTTTAGTGACCAGCAAAGAGACTCCGGGCTAACACTAATGGGGACGCTCAGTCTGACACTGAAATGAGAAACAGAAAAAAATCCATCATTTTACTGTATGTTATCACGGCCAATTTCATGCTGTTATGGTCCGCGTTAATGGCGTATTCTATATGGTACCGAATGTATTGGATTGGGTATCAGTCTGCAGAACTCCATCCCTTTGTGCAGGAATTGGGACTCATGCTGCAGCTCCTCAGTTGCTGCACAAACACCGCGATTTATGCCGTGACCCAGACTAAGTTCAGGCAGCAGCTGAAGAATGTGCTGAAATATCCCTTCACCTAAATCCATCAAACAATCAAATTCACTCATTCATCAATCCATCCGGGATTTTCTCATTTGAGTTCTGAGTTCCAGCGATGAAGCAGACAGTCGCTATGCTAACAGATTGAGCGCAGCGTTGGTTTGTCCATTCTTATCCCACAGTGGGGAGGGGGTGGGGGCGTCGATTACAGCGGCACATTTCAATGTTTCCAACAACTCAGGGGCCAGTGAGAAAATACATCATCCCACTGACTGTATCCATCACTTCAATTTGTAATAAATAAAAATGTTCATTAAAAAGTGCTGAGCAGCAAAGTGACCAATGTCATTGTGTGTCTTTGTGTTGGAGAAGCTGAGCTGGAGAGAGACAGACTTAGCCCCAAGCGCTGGTCCTCAGTGAAGTGGAGGGGACTGGACCCTGAGCTGAGGAGTTGGCTTTAACCCCTTTCTGTCTGTGTTTTTATATTTGGGTCCCCCCACTCCAACCTGGCCTCCCCATTTCCTCTCCCCCTTTCTTTCTCCTAATTTCTCCCCCTCTCTCTCTCTTGCACACTCTCTTTCACTCTCCCTCTACCCCCCGCCTTTCTATCTCGCACTCAACCACCTGTTTGTCCACCGTACTCCACTCTTTTCTCTCCCCTCCCCTTCACTCTCACCCTTCTGCTGTCCCTGTCTCCCTCCCACAACTCCGTTTCTACCACGTTTTCCTCCTTAACTAACGTCCCACATCTCTCTATACTCTCAACCCCCGCACATGCAGCCTCACCACCAAAACGCTAGTCTATGGTGTGTGGGAGAGGGAAAGATCAGGGAGACAGAGTGTGTCAGATAGAGAGGGAGGAAGGGAGAGGAGGGAGAGAGATGCAGTCAACGTGAAATGGGGGAAGGTGGGGAGGGAGAGAGGTAGTCAAAGAGCGAGGCCGGGAAGGGGCGAGGTATAGAGAGAGAGAGGAGTGGTAGAGTGTGAGAAAGAGTGAGAGAGGCGGAGGAGAGATGGGGTGAAAGACAGAGAGTCAGATAGAGGGAGAGAGTGAGGGATGCGAGAGACAGAGAGTGGCGAGACAGGGAGAGAGTGAGAGACTGGGCGAGGGAGGGGGCGAGAGAGAGAGAGACAGAGTGGGGCAGAAAAATTGAGGAAGAGAGAGGGCGGCAACAGAGAGTGGGGTGAGGGCAAGAGAGTGAGGGGGTGAGAGAGAGGTTGAAAGGGGCGCAAGAAAGAGAAAGGTGTTGACAAGAGAGACAGAGGGGGCAAGACAGAGCGAGAGGGCGAAAGAGTGTGATTAAAAGTGGGAGGCGAGAGAAAGAGGAAGCGAGAGAGAGAGAGAGAGAGATGGAGAGAGAGAGTGGCCAGAGAGAGAGAGAGAGAGAGCGGCTAGATGGAGTGGGGGGAGGGCTGGGGGAATAGAGAGAGAGAGAGAGAGAGAGATAGAGACAGAGATGGAGACAGAGACACAGAGGTACGGAGAGAGAGAAAGGGGGCAGGAGACTGAGGGTGGAGGATGAGAGAGAGAGTGAGGCGGGCCAAACGAGAAAGTGTATGACGGGGAGAGAGAAGGCAGGGCAACAGAGAGAGTACGTGAGTGAGTCAAAGGTGGAGGGCGAAAGAGAGAGAGGGCGTCGAGAGAGAGTGAGGGCGCAAGAGGGGTTTTGAGAGGAAGGGGGAGAGAGGGAGAGTGAGAGAGAGAGTGCGAGAGGGGGCTGGAGACGAAAAGAGGGTCAAGAGAGGGAGGGATGAGGAAGGGATACGAGAGGAGAGAGCACGAGAGCGAGACTGAGAGGGTGAGAGAGAGGGAGAGAAATGCTGCGAGAGAGAGGGGACGGGAGAGAGAATCACAGAGAGGAAGCAATTGATGGAGAGAGGCGGTGAGCGAGAGAGAGGGTGAGGGATGAGAGAGAAAGACAGAGTTGGCGAGAGACAGAGGTTGGGCTAGAGAGTGATAGAGATACAGAGAGGGTGTGAGCCAGGCGGGGGAGAGAGAGAGATGGGGCAAGACAGCGATAGAGGGGTGAAAGAGAGTTTGTGAGCGAGAGAAGAGAGAGGGAGGCGAGACAGAGAGAAGGGGCGAAGATGGTGCAAGAGATAGAGGGTGAGGGCGAGAGCGAGATAGAGCGAGAGAGTTGGAGAGAGGATTAGAGAGAAAGAGAGAGAGAAAGTGCGTGAGAGCGAGAGAGTGAGAGCGAGACAGAACGACAGAGGGTGAGAGAGAGGGTGAGAGAAAGAGAGAGGGCGAGAGATGGCTAGAGTGGAAGTGATGGGACGAGAGAGCGAGAAAGAGAGGTTGAGAGGGAGAAACAGAAGCAGGAAAAGAAAGGGCAAGAGAGAGAGAGAGTGAGAGAGTGGGCAAGAGAGATCGCAAGAGAGAGAGATTGCGAGAGGATGCAGAGAGACAGACAGACGGGGGGGCGAGAGAGGGACAGAGAGAGGGCAAGAGAGATGGCGAGAGATAAGGGCGAGAGAGAGAGAGAGCAAAGGAGACAGTGAGCGGTGGGGGGGGAGAGAGATAGGGGCAAAGAGGAGAGAGGGCGAGGGTGAATGTGAGAGATGGGGTGAGAAAGAGAGGGAGGGGTTGAGAGAGGGGCAAGAAAGAGAGAGAGGATGAGACAGAGAGCGAATGTGAGAGCGAGCGAGTGGGAGCGAGCGTGATAGTGAGAGGGAGGGGACAGCGAGGGGGAGAGGGTGAGCGAGAAAGCCAGAGAGGGCATGCCAGTGAGAGAGAGAGGGGCGAGTGAGAGTGAGGGGAAGAGCGAGAGAGAGTGAGAAAGCGAGTGAGGGGGCATGCAAGGAAGAGGGGGGCGTGAGCGAGAGACAAAGATGGCGACCAAGAGAGTGAAGGGGCGAGCGAGAGAGAGAGTGAGACACATATGAGACTGAGAGATATGGTGTGAGTGAGAGAGAGAGAGGAAGTGCGAGATGGAGCGAGCATGGGGGGAGCGAGATACAGTGGTGACAAACGAGAGAGATTGAGAGAGAGGGGGGTGTGAGGAAGAGAGAAAGGCTTGAGCGATTTGGGGGTTGAGGAAAAGTTACAGAGGGTGGAGCAACACGGGGGTTTGAGGGAAAGAGCAGGGTGCTGAGGAATGTTATAGAGGGGACGAGTGAGAGAGAGAGATGGAGTGAGATCGAGAGACAGGAGTTGAGGGAGAGTTATAGAGATGGTGAGCGAGACAGAGAGGAGGTAAGCGAGAGTTATAGAAGGGCGAGACAGAAAGGCTTGAGAGAGAGGGATGTTGAGGGAGAGTTATAGAGGGGGTGAGCGAGAGAGGGATAAACGAGAGAGAGGGATGGTGAAGGATCATTATAGAGGGTGCGAACGACAGAGCGGGGCGTGCGAGAGACACGGAGGTGAGCAAGAGAAAGGGTGAGGGAAGTTATAGAGGGGAAGAGTAAGAGAGACAAAGAGTTGGTGAGTGAGTCAGCGGGGTTGGGCGAGAGAGAAAGAATGGCGACCGAGAGAGAGAATGAGTGTGTGAAAGAGAGAGGAGAAAGAGAGGGAGACTGAAAGAGAGTGAAAAACAGATTGTGCGAGACAGCAAGGGAGAGAAAGTTTGTGAGAGAGAAGGAGGCGAGACACAGGGGGCAGTGTAGAGAGAGGGGACAACAGAGGGGAGAGAGATGGAGAGAAAGTATGCAAGAGAGAGAGGTTGCGGGAGGTAAGAGAGAGCAAGGGTTTGGGCGTGAGTAAAAGATGGAGCGGTCAACAGCGAAAGAGCGAGTGCGAGAGACAGAAAAAGAACAAGAGAGAGAGACCGTGAGGGGGCGAGCGAGACAATGGATAAGAGAGAGAGGGGGCAAAAGAGAGAGGGTGTGCAGAGAGAGACAAGGTGCAATCAAGGCACAGGGTGCGCATGAGAGAGAGAGGGCGAGAGCAAAACAGAGAGAGAGAGTGAGAGAGATGGAGGGCGAGACCGAGATTGAGAGAGAGGAGGCAGAGAGAGAGGGTTGCGTGAGAGAGAGAGAGAGAGGAAGAGAGAAAGGCGGTTCGAGAGAATGGGCGAGAGATGGCGACAGTGAGAGAGACAAAGAGAGAGAGAGACAGAGAGAAAGTGAGAGAGAGAAGGTGAGTGAGAGGGTGCGAGAGAGAGGGGCAGAGAGAGAAAAGCGGTTCGAGAGAGAGGGAGAGAGAGATTGGGCGAGAGATGGCGAGAGAGAGAGAGAGACAGAGAGAGAGACGGAAAAAAGCGAGAGAGAGAGGGTGGGGGGGGTAGAGAGTGAGGGGCAGAGACAGAAACAGAGACAAAGCGAGAGAGAGACGATGAGAGGGGGGCAAGAGAAAGGGGCAGAGTGAGAGGGCTGAGAGTGAGAGAGTGTGCGAGAGCGAGAGAGGATGAAATGGGGCGAGAGAGAGACAGAGACTGCGAGAGAGAGTGGGCTCGAGAGTGAGAGAAGGCGTGTGCAAGAGAGACAGAGAGACAAGGGGTCAGATAGAGAGTGGGAGAAAGAGAGAGGGAGAGAGAGAGAGAGGCGAGCGAAGAAAGAGTTTGCAGGCGAGAGAGAGGGAGAGGAGAGAGAGCGAGAGGGAGTGGGAGAAAGACAGAAAGAGAGGGTGCGCGAGACAGAGACAGCGGGAGGGCGTCACACAGGAAGTGGGGGTGACACAGCGAGGGCAAGAGAGAGTGAGAGGGCGAGTGGGGGCGAGACAGGGAGAGAAGGCGGGAGTGACATAGAAAGGGTGAGAGAGAGAGCGCGCAAGTAGGGACGAGAGACAAAGAGAGGAGTCGAGAGAGTGAGAGAGGCTTTTGGAAAGGTGCAAAGGGACGAGGGACCGAGAGCGAGACAGAGAGAGAGAAGTTGACAGAGAGAGTGTGCGAGAGGGAGAGGGTGTGAGACAGAGATGGTGAAAGACATGGCGAGATGGGGCTAGAGAGGAAGCGAGAAGGCAACAGAGCGAGAGAAGGTGAGGGAGAGATAGAGAGAAAGAGAGGGCGAGAGCGAGAGAGAGAGAGATGACCAGATTGAGAGTGAGGAAGAGAGGAAGAGAGAATGAGAAAGGGGCAGAAAGAGAGAGGGGGCGAGAAAGAGAGAGGTCAACAGATTAGTGCGAGAGGGAGAAAGCAAGAGAGAGAAAGAGGTGGAAGAGAGAGAGAAAGACAGAGGGAGAGAGGAGGCCGTGAGGGAGAGAGACAGGGGGGCAAGAGAGAGATACGGGTGTGCAGAAAGTCGGAGAGAGAGAGAGGGAGGGAGTGGGTGAGAGAAGGTTTGTGAGAGAGTGAGAGGGTCAGAGAGAGAGAAAGAGAGAGCAAAAGTGAGAGAAAGAGAGTGGGAGCGGAAGACAGAGATGATCGGGCGAACGAGAGAGACAGAGTGGGCGAGCAAGAAAGAGACAGAGGGAGCGAGTAAGAGAGTCAGAGAGAGAGGGTTTGAAGGAGAGAGAGATGGGGCGAGCACGAGAGAGTGATAGAGAAGGGCGAGTGAGATAGAGAGGGGTGAGCATGAGCGAGAGAGGGTCGGCGAACGAGATAGAGAGAGACGGGCAAGAGAAAGAGGGTGAGCGAGAGATGGAGTGGTGAACTATAGAGGGAGATAGAGCGGGGGTGCGAGAGAGGGAGACGAGCGAGAGATAGAGAGACAGAGGGGCAAATGACAGAGAGAGAGAGCGAGGGACGATTGAGAGAGAGGAAATGAGAGAGGGAGGAGTGAAAGCGAGAGTGAGAGGGCAAGAGAGAGCGGGTGAGAGAGAGAAAGCGAGAGAGAGAGAGAGAGACAGATGGATAGTGGGCGAAAGAGCAAGAGCTAATGGACAAGGGAGAGAGATAGGAAGCAAGAGAGATAGAGGGGGTAAGACTGAGAGGAGATGAGAGTGAGAGGGGGCAAGAGAGAGGGAGAGTTGGAGAAAAAGATTGCGAGAGAGAGATGGTTGAGAGAGAGCGAGGGGGCGAGAGACAGTGAGCGAGACAGGGAGAGTGTGGTTGAGAGAGAGATTGAGAGAGAGATGAAACGAGAGAGACTGGGTGAGACAGAGAGAGACAGAGTCTGTTCGAGACGCGAGGGAAAGTAAGTGCATGAGAGAGAGGGAGGGTGGAGATGATGAAGAACTAGAAGAGGGAGCAAGAGAGATGGAGAGAGGGAGGGAGAGAGGGAGGGAGAGAGGGAGAGAGAGAGGGGAGAGAAAGTGTGGAAGAGAGCGTGGATGAGAGAGGAGGTCAGAGAGAGCGAGGATGTGGGCAAGAGAAAGAGATAGAGACAGGGCAAGAGCGAGAGTGTTAGTGAGAGGGGGCAGAGAGAGGGGATGAGAGAGAGCGAGAGGGAAACAGAACGCGAGGCAGAGAGAGAGATGAGGACTCTGTGTGTGTGTGTGTGTAAGAGAGAGAGAGAGAGAGAGAATGGGCAAGAGATGCCGAGACACAGTGAGACAGAGAGAGAGAGAGAGAGAGAGAGACGGCGACAGAGAGAGAGAGAAAGACAAAGAAAGCAAGAGAGGGAAAGAGAAGTCGAGGTGGCAAGAGACAGAGGGGGATGAAAGAGAGGGGTCGACAGAGAGCGCGTGAGAGCGGGCAAGAGCGAGAGAGAAAGGTCGACAGCGAGAGAGAAAGAGCAGGAGAGGGTGAAAGCGGGCGAGAGAGAAAGAGAGGGAGAGAGAAAGACAGCGAGACGTGAGAGGGAGATGGGGAGAGGGAAAGAGAGAGAGTGAAAGAAGGAGAGGTGGGTTTAGAGAGAGAGCGAGATAAAGAAGTGAAGAAAGAGAGAAGGGGGAGTCAGAGAGGGCGAGAGAGAGCGAGACAGAGCAAGACTGAGTGATGGACCGAGAGGGAGGCAGCGAGATAGAGAGAGAGAGTGAAGAAGAGAGATAAGGAGAGAGAGGGATCAAGAGAGAGAGAGTGAGGGAGAGAGTGTGTGAGAGAGAGGGGTGTGTGAGAGAGGGGTTAATAGAGAGGGGGTGAGAGAGATGGGGTGGGAGTGAGAAAGAGGGTTTCTGAGAGAGAGACGGGCTAAGAGAGAGAGCGGGTGAGAGAGAGAGGAGCGAGAGTGAGAGAGTGAGTTACTGAGAGAGGCGAGAGAAAGATGAGGAGAGAGTTATAGAGAGGGAATGAGAGAGTGAGAGACGGCGAAGGAGAGCGAGGCAGCAAGCGTGAGGGAACGAGAGCGAGAGGAGTTGAGGGAGAGTATGTAAGAGAGAGAAGAGAGCAAGAAAGACGGAGTGAGAGAGAGAGGGGGAGATCGAGAGAGGGGATGCAAAATAGAGAGTGGGGGCAAGAGAGAGGGAAGTGGGCGAGAGAAAGAGAGAGAGCAAGAGCGAGAGAGTGAGACTGAGAAAGGGGCAGAGAGAGAGAGGGGGACAGAGAGAGAGGGGGAGAGAGAGAGGGTGAGAGAGCAGGTAAGAGTCAGTGGGTGTGTGTGAGAGAGAAAGGGGTGAGAGAGAGTTGGAGAGGGGACAAGGTACTAGAGAGGAGGTGAGAGAGAGCGAAGATGTCGGCAAGAGGAAGACATAGAGATAGGGCAAGAGCGAGAGTGTGAACGAGAGAGGGAGCAGAGAAAGAGGGGATGAGAGACAGCGGGTGCGAGAGAGAGTAAGACAGAACGGGGGCAGAGAGAATGAGAGGAGGACAGTGTGTGGGAGAGAGAGTGGGATGGGCAAGAGATGGCGAGAGAGAGTGAAAGAAACGGGGAGAGAGAGAGGAAGCGAGAGAGAGAAGAAGCGAGAGAGAGGGAGAGACAGAAAGAAAGCAAGAGAGATAGAAGGCGAGGTAACAAGAGAGAGGGGCGAATGAAAGAGAAGGGTTGAGAGAGAGCGCGTGAGAGAGGCAAGAGCGAGAGGGAGAGGGCGAGAGCGAGAGAGCAAGATCGGGAGAGGGTGAAAGGGGGCGAGAGAGAGAGAGAGAGAGAGA
Organism: Chiloscyllium plagiosum; assembly: GCF_037043375.1. NCBI lineage: Eukaryota > Metazoa > Chordata > Chondrichthyes > Orectolobiformes > Hemiscylliidae > Chiloscyllium > Chiloscyllium plagiosum. Next base: position 48,450,654 of record NW_028270184.1, on the reverse strand, counting down.
GAGAAGGAGTCCGAGGGAGAGAGAGTGAGATAGGGAGAGGCGAGAGGGAGATGGGGAGAGGGAGAGAGAGTGAAAGAAGGAGAGGTAGGGTTAGAGAGCAAGCGAGAGAGAGAGAGAGAAAGGGCTGACGAAAGTGAGAGGGGGAGGAAGTCAGAAAAGGCGAGACAAAGCAAGATGGAACAAGAACGAGAGTGATGGACCAAGAGAGAAGCGGCGAGATAGAGAGGAGGGGGAAAGAGATTGTGAGGAATAGAGAGGGAGCAAGAGAGAGAGAGAGTGAGAGAGAGACGGGGACTAGAGAGGGGTGAGAGAGCGAGAGGCAGAGAGAGTGATAGAGCGACAGCAAGGGTGGCGAGGCAAAGAGAGAGGGTGCGAGAGAGGGGGGTAAGCAAGCGAGAGAAAGGGAGAGACAGAGGGAGACAAAGAGAGAGCAAGAGAGAGAGAAGGGGCGAGAGAGAGGGGGATAAGAGAGGGTGAAACCAGTAGAGAGAGGAGAAGGCCGAGAGGAGGAGGCTGAGTGAGAGATATAGAGAGAGAACGAGGGAGAGAAGCAGTCGAGAGAAAGAGAGACATGGTGTGACAGAGAGAGAGAGGGTTGAGAGTGAGATTGGGAGAGGGGGTAGAGGGGCCGAGAGCGAGAGTGGATAAGAGAAACAGATGAGAGAGAGCAGGAGAGAGACAGTCAGAGGGACAGCGAGAGAGGAAGAAACAGGGCGAGACAGAAAGAGGAATAGGCCGGGAGGCAGAGGCAGAGAGAGAGAGAGTGGGCACAATGAGCAAGGGAGAGAAAATGTGTGATAATAAGTAGGGGCGAGAGAGAGAGAGATAGATGGGTGAGAGTCCAAGAGAGAGGGGCGAGAGAGAGAATAGGGCGTGAAAAAGAGAGAGAGAGAGGGTGCGAGAGACGGTCAACAGAGCAAGAGTGGGAGTGAGCAAGAGAGAGAACGGGAGCGAGATTGGGTTGCGCAAGGGAGAGACGCAGAAGGGGTAAGCACCTGGTTATAGAGAGGGTTGGAAAGCGATGGGGCAAGCTAGATTGAGAGAGAGAGAGAGATGAGGCACGTGAGAGAGAGAAAAAGAGATGGGGCGAGCGAGAGAGAGAGGGCGAGCGAGAGAGAGAAATAGATGGGGTGAGCGACAGAGAGGGAGGTTGAGCGAGAGAGAGAGAGAGACGGGGTGAGCAAGAGAGAACGGGTTGGCGAGCAAGAGATGGGAGTCGAGTGAGAGAGAGGGATTGGGTGAGCGAAATAGAGAGAGTGGGCGAGAGAGGGAGAGATGGTGTGTGCGGAAGAGAGAGGAACGAGAGAGGAAGAGGCGTGTGAGAGAGGGGTGTGAGCGAGATAGAGGGGGCGTGAGGTAGAGTTATAGGGGGCGAGGGAGAGAGAGAAAGGGGGCGTGCGAGAGCGAGGAGGCGAGAACGTGAGGGAGAGGGAGGGAGAGTGAGAGAAAGGAGGCAAGTGAGAGAGAGGAGATGAGAGAGAGACGATGAGAGAGGGAATGTGGGGGCAGGCGAGACAGAGATAGAGAGTGACAGACTGGGGGAGTGCAACATGGCAAGCGAGAGGGCGAAAGAGAGAGCAAGCAAGAGAAAGATTGTTGGTGTGTGAGAGAGAAGAAATATGGAGAGCCAGAGAGAGAACGATGGCGTGTTAGAGAGAGTTAGTGAGAGAGGGAGCCAGAGAAAGAGAGGGAGCGAGAAAGTCGGTGCGAGAAAGCAAGGAAATGTGTGAGAGCGAGTGGGGTTGAGAAAAAGAGAATGGGGCGATTGAGACAGGGAAAGAGATAGGGCGAGCAAGAGAGAGAGATGCGAGCGAGTGAGAGAGAGCCAGAGATGGGGTGAGCAAGAGAGAAAACCGGGGCAAGCGATAATGGGCAGTCGAGTGAGAGAGAGGGAATGGGGTGAGTGAGAGAGAGAGTGTGCGAGAGAGTGGGAGGAGGCAAGCAAGAGAGTGAGTTTGGCGATCGAGAGAGGGGCGACAGAGAGAGGGAGCGACAGAGAGAACCAATGCAAGAGAGAGACAGAAATAGTGTGGCAAGCGAGAGAGAGAGAGAGTGGTCGTAAGGGAGAGTAACAGAGGGATCGAGCAAAAGAGAGAGAGTGTTCATGAGAGAGAGGGTCGACAGACAGAGAGGAAGTCTGCCAGAGAGAGCGCGGGAAGCGAGAGATTGAGAGAAAGAGTGAGTGGGAGTGTGGAGGCCAAGCGAGACTGAGATAAAGATTGGATGAGAGAGAGCAAGAGAAAGCGGGTGTGCGAGAGAGAGAGAGAGGAGGCGAACGAGAATATGAAGGAGGGAGCAAGCAAGAGTTGGCGAGAGAGACAGGCAGCGAGTGAAATAGAGGGAACGTTGCGAGTGAGAGAGAGAGGGGCTGAGAGACAGTGGGCTAGAGAGAGTGGGCGCGAGAGAGCAAGGGAGAAAAAGTGGCTGAGAGCGAGAGTTGGCGAGACGGAGAGAGAGGGTCGAGAGAGAGAGAGAAGAGTACGACAGAGATAGACAGAGAGAGTGAGGGGGCGAGTGAGAGACAGAGCGAGATGGACCAAGCAAGAGAGAGAGAGGTGTCGAGCGAGAGAGGGAGAGAGGGGCGAGTCAGGGAATGTAGCGAGCAAGAGAGAGAATGGTGACAAGCAAGAGAGAGAGTTGGCGAGAGAGAGGATTTGAGAGAGAGTAAGAGCGAGAGAGAGAGTGGGTGTGAGAGAGCAAGGGAGAGAAAATGTGTGACAGAGTGTGGGGGCAAGAGAGAGAGATGTGAGAGATTGAGAGAAAAGTGGATATTGAGGAAAGGGTGCGAAAGAAAAACAGAGAGAAAAACAGAGAGAGGGGGCGAGACAGAGAACGAGAGAGAGAAGGGGTGATCGTGAGCTATGGAGGAGTCGAGCAAGAGAGAGGGCGCGAGCAAGAGAGAAAGTGACAGATCTGCGACGATGAAGAGAGAAAGCATTGGTAAGCGAGAGAGGGGAGTCGAGTGAGTGAGAGGGAATGGTGAGAGGGAGAGAGAGAGAGGGTGATACAAAGATTGGTTTCAAGAGAGAGAGGATGAGCGAGAGAGAGAGAGAGGCGGTGAGGGAGATTTTACGCGAGCAAGATAGAGAGAGAAAGGGGCGAGCGAGAGAGAGGGGGCGTGCAAGAGGGAGAGAAATAGGGAGAGGGGTGAGCAAGAGAGAGATGCCGCGAGAGAGAGGGGTGCGATAGACAGAGAAGGTGAGAGAAAGGTCAAGAGGAGGAGAGAGCGAGAGGGAGAAAGAGCCTGAGAGAGGGAGAGGGAGAGAGAAAGAGAGAGCATGAGGGAGAGAGTGGGGGTTAGAGAAAGCTGGAGAGGAGGCGAGCAAGAGAGAGGGGTGGAGTGAGAAAGAGAGAGAGAGGCGAGAGGTCAAGAGAGAGGGGCGAGAGAGAAGGGCACGAAAAAGAATGAGAGTGAGGGGATAAGAGAGATGGTGCAAGAGAGAGTGAGGGGGCATGGGAGAGAGAATGGGCACGAAAGTAGGGGCAAGAGAAAGAGAGAGGAGACGAGAGAAAGTGAGCAAGCGAGAGAGGGTACACGACAGGGAGGGTTTGAAAGAGAGAGTGGGGTGTGCAAGAGTGAGAGAAAGCGAGGGGTGAACAAGAGAGAGAGGGCACGAGAGAAAGAGGGTGCAAGAGAGAGGGTGAAAGAGGGGGAAAGAGGAGATGAGAGCGAGCGAGAGAGAATCCGAAAGAGAGAGGGGAAGAGTCGGGACGAGAGAGAGCTAGAGATAGGGGGCAAGCGAGAGAGATGGGCGGAGCGAGAGAGCGAGGGGTGCATGTGAGTAAAAGAGAGAGAGACGAACGAGAGGAAGAAAGAGGTGCAAACAAGAGTGGGAGAGTTGGGGACGGAGAGAGGGTGAGAGAGAGGGGTGAGAAGGAGTGAGAGAGAAATAGAGAGAGAGGAGAAACCGAGAGGGAGAAGAGAGAGAGAAGGGAGCGAAAGAGAGACAGAGTGAGAAGATGAGAAAGAGAGTGGGCGCGAGACCAATACATAGTGGCAAGAGAGTGAGAGGGTGCAAGAGAAAGAGAAGGGGTGAGAGATAGCGATCAGGGGAGGGAGAGAGAGAAAGAGAGGAAGCATGCAAGAGGGAGAGGAAGAGCTCCAGGAGATGAGCAAGAGAGAGAGAGGGTGCAAAAGAGAGAGACAGAGAGATTAGAGAAGCAGAGAAATGAGAGAGAGAGTGTGTGAGTACGAGAGTGATAGTGGGCGACAGAGAGAGAGTGGGTGCGAGAAAGAGAGACAAAGAGGGCGAGCGAGAGAGAGAGAGAGGGAGGGAGAGTTGAGAGGAGGTGAACGAGCGAGAGCGTGGGGGTGCATGAGGGAAAGAAAGAGAGAGAGAGGGTGAGCAAGGAAAGAGAGGGCGCAAGAGAGAGAATTTCAACAGAGAGAGAAAAAGATATGAGAGAGAGGATGAGAGATAGGGGAAGAGGAGGTGAGAACAAGAGAGCAAGGAAGTCCGAGAGAGAGAGCATGAGAGCAAGAGGGAGAGAGTCAAGGCGAAAGTGAGTGAGAGGATGAAGTGAGAGAGAGTTGTGAGCAAGGGGGGGGGGGGGGAGGCATGCAAGAGGGAGAGAAAGAGAGAGGGATTGACCAAGAGAGAGAGAGGGCACGCAGAGACAGAGAATTTGAGAGAGCCGGATATGAAAGAGAGTGAGAGAGAAAGAAAGACGAGGCGAGGTGAGAAAGACAGAGGGAGTCAGCGAGAGAGAGGATGAATGAGAGCTAGAGAGAAGGAGTGAGCGAAATAGAGGGGTGGAGCGAGATAGACAGAGATGAGAGAGAGGGAGAAAGAAGGTGTAAGAAAGAGAGACAGAGAGAGGGAATGAGCACGAGAGAGATAATGTGGCGAGCGAGAGAGAGAGTGATCGAGATAGAGTGGGCGAGACAGAGCGTGTGTGTGAGTGAGAGAGTGGGCGAGAGAGAGGGGGTGTGTGAGAGAGAGAGAGAGCAAGAGAGGGGACAAGCCAGAGCTAAATAGAGGGGGCGAGTGAGCAAGATAGCCGGAGCGAGAGAGGGTGTATGCGAGTAAGGAAGAGACAAGTGAGTGGGAGAAAACGGGGACAAACAAGAAAGAAAGAGTTAGAGAGCGAGAGAGAGAAGGAATGTGGAGAGCGAGAGAGAGAAAACTGGCAGTCGAGAGAGTGGGTGAGAGATGGGGTGAGAAAGTGTGAGAGAGAGTGGTGGCGTGGGGGAGAGCTAGAGACAGGGGGTATGCAAGAGAAATGGGTGAAGTGTGAGAGAGAAAGGGGGTATGCGAGCGAGAGAGAGACGAGTGAGAGGAAGAAAGAGGGGCAAGCAAGAGAGACAGTTAGGGAGCGAGAGACAGAGATGGAGCGAGAGAGAAAGAGGGAATGTGGCGAGTGAGAGGTAGAAAGTTGGTAAGCGAAAGAGATAGTGGGCGAGTGAGAGGGGGTGAGAGAGAAATCGCGATAGAGGGGGCGTGAGTGGGCAAGGGAGGGAAAGTTTGAGAGAGAGAGTGGGGGTGAGAGAGTGAGAGAGAGGGGTGAGACGGATAAGAGAGAGGTAAGGGCGGGAAAGGTGCAGAGAAAGAGTTGGGGACGTGAGAGAGGGGGGCGTGCAGGAGGGAGAGAAAGAGAGAGGAGTGAGGAAGAGAGAGAGTGAGAGAGAGACGGATGGAGTGAGAGAGAGCAGTGGAGCGAGGGAGAGTGAGGGGGTGGCAAGAGATAGAGACAAGTGATACGAAGTAAGAGGGGAGGCTAAAGAGAGAGAGTTAGGGGGCGAGAGAGAGAGAGGGAGCGAGTGGGAGAGGGAATATGGCGAGTGAGAGAGAAAAAAGTGGCAAGAGAGAGAGAGTGGGCGAGAGAGAGGGTTGAGAGAGAGAGAGGGAGAGAGTGGCCATGAGAGAGCAAGGGAGAGAAATTGCATGAGAGCGAGTGAGGGCGAGACAGTGAGAGAAAGAGAGAGGCGAGAGTGACGACAGTCCAAGAGAGTGGGGGGAGAGAGAGAGAAGGGTGCGTAAGACATAGAGCGCGAGAGAGACAGAGATTGTTTTGAGAGAGAGTGAGGGGGACTGTGAAGGTGAGAGCGAGAAAGTGTGGGCGTGAGACAGAGAGAGTGGAGACAGGAAAGAGGGGCGAGAGAGAAATTGTGCAAGAGTGGGTACGAGAGACAGTGGGCGAAAGTGAGGGGGCAAGTGGGAAGGGAGAAATGGTGAGTGAGAGTTATAGAGGGTGTGTGTGTGTGAGAGAGAGAGCGCTAGCGAGGGAGAGAGAGAGAGAGAAGCCAAGCGAGAGAGAGATAGAGAGATGTGGCGAGCAAGACAGAGAGAAAGAACTGGCGAGTGAAAGAGAGGAGTCGAGCGAGAGAGAGGGAAAGGGGTGAGCAAGAAAGAGAGTAGGAGAGAAAGAGTGCGTGCAATAGAGAGAGAGGGCAAGAGAGTAAGAGGAGGCGTGAGACCGAGAACAGAACGAGAGAACGTTGAACACGTGAGAGAAAGAGTGAGATGGACTGAGCAAGAGAGACAGAGATTTGGCGAGCAAGTGAGGGGGTGGAGCGAGCGGGAAAGAATGTGGTGAGCGAGACAGAGAGTGTGTCGAGAGAAAGAGTTGCTGCAAGAGAGAGCAGAGTGAGAGAGATGGAGTTAGCAAGCGAGAGGGAGTCGAGCGAGAGAGAGAGACAGTAGGCAAGAGAAAGAGTGGGATGTGAGAGAGAGAGTTGGCGAGGGAAAGAGCAGTGTCGAGCGAGAGAGAGGAAAGGGGGCGGGACGGAGAGAGAGTGAGCAAGACAAACACTGAGCGTGAGAGAGAGAGAGAAAGAGGGGATTCGAGCGAAAAAGAGGGAATGGAGAGACAGAGAGAGAGAGTAGGAAGAAGTATGAGGCGCAAGAAAGAGAGGAGCGAGCAAGAGAGGAGGGCCGAGTGAGAGAGACAGGGGCAAGCAAGAGAGAGAGAGCGGTCGAAAGAGAAATTAGGAGGAGAGAGAGTGTGATAGTGAGGGACGTGAGAGAGAGGAATACAGAGAGAGAGGGCGCGAGCGTGAGTGTTACGGAGTGGACAAGTGTTTGGGGAGTGAGAGAGACAGGACAAGATAGAGTAAGGAAGCGAGAGATAGAGGGGCGGGAGAGAGATAGATTGCAGACGAGAGAGAGCGAGGGAGGGGGCGAGAGGGAGGAGACAGAGAGGAAGTGCGTTAGAGAGAGAGTGAGAAAAGGAGAGAGGGCGAGAGAGAGAGCACGAGAGGCTGCCAGAAAGGAACAGATGGGGCGACAGAGTGAGAGAGCGGGGGAGGGGAGTTTGAGAGAGAGAGAAAGCAAGCTTGACAGAGAGACAGAGAAGCCGAAAGATAGAGTGAGAGAGTGGACACCAGTGATAAAAGGGGAAAGGGATGAGTGAGAGAGAGGGAAGAGTGTGGGCATGGGAGAGTGGGTGAGCGAAAGGTAGGGTGGCAATTGAGAGAGGACAATGAGAGGGAGAGGGGCAAGCGAGAGAGTAAGGAAGAGAGAGAAAGAGGGAGAGAGAGGAAAGGGAGAGAATGATTGCAGACGAGAGAGAACGGCGGAGCGAGAAGCACGAGACAGAGAGAGTGAGACAGAGAGAAGTGTTAAAGAGACAGTGAGAAAAGGAGAGAGGGCGAGAGAGAGAGAGAGCGCGAGAGGGTGCTAGAAAGGAAGAGAGGGGGAGACACAGAAAGACAACGAGAGAGAAGGTGCGAGAGCGAAAGACCGAGAATGAGGGGGCGGGGGAGAGAGAGTGACAGAGAGATATAGAAGGGGCGAGAGAGGGAGATAAAGACAGGAGGGACGAGAGACAGACAGAGTGCGTGAGAGCGAGACGGTGAGAGAGGGGGGCGAGAGAGAATGAGGGCAAGAGAGAGAGATAAAGAGAGAAGAAATGAGAGAGAGACAGTGTGAGAGAGAGAGGGTGAGAGTGGTCTAGAGATGAAGAGACGTCTCGAGGGAGACAGCTAGGCAGGGGAGTGAGAGGGGGGTGAGAGTGTGGTAAAGAGGGGAGGGATGAGAGAGAGACAGAGCGAGAGAATGAAGGGTGAGAGAGAGCGACAGAACGAAGAGAGACAGAGACAGGGTACGAGAGAGTGGGGGCGAGAGAGATAGAGGGCAAGAGTGGGCTGAAGAGGAAGAGAGGCGTCAGAAGACTCAGAAAGAGAGGGTGTGCAAGAGACAGAGAGAAGGACTGAGAGGTAGAGGGTGACGGGACAAGACAGGGGACGACGGAGTAAGAGAGGGGAGAGAGAGAGAGAGAGCAAGGGAGAGCAGAGTGTGGGGCCAAACGAGACCGTGAGAGAGAGGGTGCGACCGAGAGAGGGAGAGCAAACGAGTGAGAGAGAGAGGGAGGGGTACAAACGAGGGAGGGAGAGCAAACGAGCAAGAGAGAGAGAGAGAGAGAGAGAGAGAGAGAGAAAGAAGGCAAGGGGGATGCGGTGAGAGACAGAGAGAGAGAGAACAGGGGTGAGCGAATAAGAGAGAGAGAGAGAGGTGGCAACGACAGAGAGAGATGAGTTGTGTGAAAGATTGGGCGCAAGAATGAGATGGAGAGAGCCAGGGTGGACGAGAGGGAGAGAGAAGGACAGAAGTAAGGAGAGGGAGAAAAATGGTGTGTGCATGAGAGAGAGGGAGGGTGTGAGAGGGAGACAGAAGGAGAGAGAAGGCAAGCGAGAGAGAGAATGAAAGACAGAGAGTAAGGGGTGAGCGAGGGGCTGAGAGAGCGAGAGAAAGGTAAGTGAGAGAGAGGAGAGCGTGGCGCGACTGAGAGGTAGAGAGAGCAAGCGAGAGAGGAGGATAGAGAATGGAAGTGAGTGAAAGGGGGTGAGAGAGAGTGGGTAAGGCAAGGCAGAGAGAGCGTGTAGGACAGTGAGAGAGAGAGAACGATAGAGAGAGGGCGAGTGCGAGATAGAGCAAAAAAGTCAGTGACAGTGCATGCGTGAAACCGAGAGCGAGAACGAGAGAGGCAGAAAGTGATAGAGAGAGGGTGAGAGAGAGAGAGAAGGCAAGAGAGAGAGAGATAGCGGGACGTGAGAGAGAAAGAGGCACGAGGATAAAGATAGCGAGAGGGGATGGCGATAGAGAGAGAAGGTGTCAGCGAGCGCACGATAGAGAGGGGTGAGCGACAGAGAGAGATGAGGCAAACGAGAGAGGCAGGGTCAAGCGAGAGAGAGAAAGAGAGAAAGGGGGAGGGAAAGGGGAGAGGGAGATGGAGAGAAAGGTTGAGAGACACAGAAACAGAGAGAGTAGGCAAGTGTAAGAGAGAGGGGTTCGAGTGAGAAAAAGAAAGGGAGTTGAGAGAGGGGGAGATCGAGGAGGCGAGGAAGTGAGAGAGGGAGAGAGAGAAAGGGTGTACGAGAGAGTGACAGCATGCGAGAGAGAGCGTTCAAGAAAGGGTGGAGGCAAGAGACATACAAAGAATGAGGAAGAGAGAGCGAGAGAGAGAGTGAGAGAAAGACAGAGAGAGGGAGAGAGATAAGGTGAGAGGGGGAGAGAGAGGGCGGGAAAGAGGTAGCGAGAGAGAGACAGGATGACAGAGAGTGGGGGCGAGATTGAGAAGGAACGCGAGAGTGAGAGAGTGCAAGAGACAGATAGATGTGACGAGAGAGAAGGCAAGACCGAGATAGCATGCGAGAGACGGTGCGAGAAAGAGGGCAAGAGTGAGAGAGAGAGGGGGCGAGAGCGAGATAGAGCAGGAGAGTGTGCGAGAGAGCGAGAGCGAGAGTGAAAGCGAGACCAAGACCAAGAGTGAGAGAGGGGGCGAATGAGAAATGGAGAGGATTTGAGAGACAGAGAGAGAGAGAGAGAAAGAGAGAGGAGGCAAGAGAGGGGGAGAGAGAGAAAGCGGGGCCTGAGAGAGAAAGAGAGCATGGAGAGAGATCGACAGACAGACGTGGGGAGAGAGAGAGGAGGCCAGCGAGAGGGAGTGGGTGCACAAGAGAGAGAGATGAGACAAGCGAGGGAGAGAGAAAGGGAGAGAGGGGATGACCGAGAGAGAATGGGCGAGAGAGAAATGTGAATAGAAATGGCGTGAGAGTGAGGCAGAGAGGGAGTCGGCAAGTGTGGAAGAAAGACGGGTGAACGGGAGAGAGGGAGCGTTGAGTGAGGAAAACAGACTGGGGGCGAATTAGCGAGATGGGGCCGTCGAGAGAGAGAGGGGGGGATGAGAAACTGAGAGAGAGAGAGTGGTAGAGAAATCGTGTAAGAGAGAGAGATGGGATGTGAGACAGAGGGAGACAGTGTTCATGAGAGACAGAGACAGGGAGACAGCATGAGAGAGAGAGAGTCAGCGTGAGAGAGAGAGTCAGCGTGAGAGCGCGAACGTATTGGCGAGTGAGAGAGAGATAGACAGCAAGACTGAGAGTGAGAGCGAGAGTGAGAGATAGAGACAGAGCGAGACCAAGTCAGAGAGCAAGACAAAATGTGTCCAACAGAGAGAAAGAGAGAGACAGAGGGTGACAGAGAGAGAGGGGGGCGATAGAGAGAGAGGGGGCACAAGAGAGGTAGCGAGAAAGGAAGAATGAGTGAAAGAAAGACAGTGGCAAGAGAGTCGACGAGAGAGACAGAGAAGGGTCAAGACAGCGGGCTACAAAGAGAGAAATGGGTGGAGAGGGCTGCGAGACAGAGTAAGTGTTGGCAAGAGAGTAGTCGAGAGAGCAGTAGAGAGAGTGAGATAGAGAGGGCACGAGTGAGAGAGGGAATGCGAGAGGGTGCAACAGAGAGATACAGGGAATGAGAGAGGGGGCAAGAGAGGTAGAGAGAGAGGGGCGAGAGAGAGAGGGTTGAGAGAGGGAGAGTTGGCAGGAGCGCGTGCGAGGAAGAGAGAGAGAGTGAGGGGGAGAGAGGGGCGAAAAAGAGTGAGAGCTGACAAGAAAGTGGGCAATAAGACAAAGAGAGATGGAGCAAGTGAGAGAGGGGTTGAGCGAGAAAGAGAGAGAGACTAGTGAGAGTGGGAGCGCGAGATGGAGAGAAAGTGTGCGAGAGAGAGAGCCAGAGAGAGATGGTAAACAAGAATGTGAGAGAGAGAGCGCGAGCAGGAGAGCGGAAGGAGGTCGAGTGATATATACAGAGAGGGAGGTAGTGAGAGAAAGGGGTAAGAAACTGAGAGAGGGAGGGAGAGAGAAGGTTTAAGAGAGAGGGGTGTGATACAGGGAGAGAGAAAGGAAGAGAGAGAGGGTGACCGAGTGTTAGAGCGAGAGCGAGAGAGGGAAAGAGAGACAGAGAGAAAGCGAGACAGAGCGAGCGAGACATGGTATCCAAACTGAAACCGAGGGGTAGAGAGAGGAGGCAAGAGAGAAAGAGAGAGAATAAGGCACGAGGGAGAAAGAGAGAGAGGGCCAGAGAGAGAGAGCTGGCGAGCAACAGAGATTTAGAAGGGTCGAGCGAAAGAGCGAGAGAGGGTCAAGAAAGAGAGAAAGGAAGACGGGGACGAGAGAGAGAAGGAGGGAGAGAAACGGTCCGAGAGAGAGAAGGAAGGCGAGAGAGAGATTGAGACAGAAACAGAGAGGAGGCAAGCAACAGAGTGATAGAGGGATCTCGTGAGGGAGACAGAGTCATGGGGAGAGCGAGAGAGAGAGAGAGAGAAAGGGTACAGGAGACCGGAGTGAGAAAGAGAATGAAGGAGGGAAGATCGAGTGAGGGTGTGAGAGAGCGAGGGACATTCAGAGAGAGAAGAGACCGAGAGAAAATGAGGGAGGCCAGAGAGAGGGGTGCGAGAGATGGTGAAAAGAGAGATAGAGCAAGAGAGAGAGACGGAAGCGAGAAAGACAATGAGGGAGGCACCAGAAAGACAGGGTGGGAGAGATGGTGCGAGAGAGAGAGGGTGGGAGAGATGGTGTGAAAGAGAGAGAGCGAACGCGAGAGCAAGTTAGAGCAGGAGAGCGGGCAAGTGAGCAAGAGCGAGAAAAAGGTCAAGAACGGCAGAGACCGGGCAAGTGACAGAGAGCGAGACAAAGACAGAAACGGAGAGTGCAAGAGACAGAGAGAGAGAGATGAGGTGAGGGAGAAAGAGACAGCGGGGTGCGAGAGAAAGGGGTGGCAAGAGGTAGAGCAGAGGCGAATGAGCGAGAGAAGAGATGATCCAGAGAGAAAGAGAGAGTGGGTCGAGTGAAAGAGAGCGAAAGATAGAGTTTGAGCGAGAGAGAGGGGAGAGAGCCTGACGGAGAGAAAGGGCGTGCACGAGAGAGAGAGAGACAGAGAGAGTCGGCAAGTCTGAGAGAAAGGTTTGAGCGAGAGGGGGTAATTAAGAGAGAGAGGTAACAAGAAATTGAGAGAAGGAGAGAGAGCAAGGGTGTAACGGAGAATGGACGAGAGAGAGGGAGAGAGAGGGTGAGAGAGAGAGTGGGGGCAACGGGGAGTCATAGAAATGAGACACAAGAGTGAGAGATGGGGCGAGAGACTGAGAGGGGTTCGAGAGTGAGACAGAGATGGCAGAGAAAGAGAGAAAAAGATAGTGAGGACGTGTGAGAGAGGGAGAGAGAGAGAGAGTTGCTCTCTATATAATCCATCCTGAATCCTTTGGTCAGATTCCAGTCTGTAACTAAGAACATAGGAACTAGGAGCAGGAGTAGGTCATCTGGATCTTAGAGCCTGCTCTACAATGCAATAAGATCATGGCTGAGTGAGGGGGAGATAGAGGGGTGAGAGAGAAGGCGGAAGAAAGAGAGAGAGGACGAGAGAGAGAGGGGGAATGCGAGAGAGAGTGAGAGAGAGAGGGCGAGAGGGAGAGCGAGAGTGAGAGGGGGGCAGGAGAGAGAGATTTGCCGATATACAAACTGTTCTTGTCCGATTCGAGAGAGAGAGATTGAGAGAGAGAAAGAGCGAACGAGGGCGAGAGCGAGATAGAATGGGAGAGTGGGTGAGAGAGCGAGAACGAGACCAAGACAAAAAGCGGCAGAGAGGGGGCGAGAGAGAGAGCGAGAGAGAGAGAGAGATGGTGAGCCAGAGAGAGGGGATGAGAGAGAGAGAGGGGAGGCAAGTGAGCGCGTTGGTGTGAGAGACTGTGTGTGAGAGAGACGGCAAGATGGAGTGAGAGAGAGAGGGAGCGAGAGAGGGAGGAAGGCAAGAGAGAGAGGGCGAGAGAGAGAGAGAAAGCGAGAGAGAGAATTAATCGATATAAAACCATCCTGAAACCATTGATTAGATTCCAGTCTGTAACTAAGAACATAGGAACTAGGAGCAGGAGTTGGCCATCTGGCTCCTGGAGCATTCTCCACCATGCAATAAGATCATGGTTGAGAGCGGGGAGAGAGAGAGGGTGAGAGAGAGAGTGCGTAAGAGAGGGAGAGGGAGAGAGAGGTAGGGCGACAGAGAGAGAGGGAGAAGGAAAAAGAGAGTGTCTGAGAGAGGCGGCGAGTGACAGAGAGAGAGACAGAATTAATGTATATATAAAGGGCCTGGAATCCTTTGGTTAGAATCCAGTCTGTAACTAAGAACGTAGGAACTAGGAGCAGGAGTAGTCAATCTGGATCCTGGAGCCTGCTCCAACATGCAATAAGATCATGGCGAAGTGACGGAAAGAGAGAGAGCGAGAGAGAGAGAGTGCGAGAGGATGTGTGTGTGTGTGTGAAAGAGAGAGAGAGAGAATCGCATGGCAAGATACTCTTACATGGAGAGGAGCAACTATTCCAAGCACTAAGACCCCACCAATTCTCACTACCACTCACCTTTGTCCAACACATAGGGGAATTCATTTTTTTCCAACTATTAAAGTCGAATGATCATAAACTATTCCTTATCTGAATCATCCTGCTGGCTGCGTTTCTTCCCCATATTAAAGCGGCGATGTCTCTCTGATGGCAGAAGGGAATGGAAAGAGTTAACTTCAATCTCATCTTCAGTCATTGAGTCGTCGAACTTTAGGATCTACTCAGTGGCAACAGAAGCAGAGTCTGGAGAGACAATAAATGAATTACATTGTTCTTTATCATTTCCCGTTTCTCACTGAAGAATTCAGAAGTTGATCTTGAAGTTAAGAGGTGAGATAGAGTCCTTGGATTAATTATCTGCTCAAGGAGCTGAAAATGTGTTGCTGGAAAAGCGCAGCAGGTCAGGCAGCATCCAGGGAACAGGAGAATCGACATTTCGGGCATAAGCCCTTCTTCAGGAATCTCCAGATGACTTAAAATGAAGAGAATTGATCATGAAAATAAATTGACAAAAAACTAAACATGAACAGCAAAAGTTTCAGTGGGTGTATAAAAAGTGAGTAGCTAAAGTGAGCATCGACCCCTTGGAAGTTCTGACTCAGAAATTGATAATGGGTACAGGGCAACAGCAGACAATTTAAACCGATATTTTACATTGATCTTCACGGAAGAGGATACCGTTACCATTCCAAAGATGGTAAATAAGCAAGATAATCAAGGGAGGAAAAATGCTAGAACAGTCTTTATCACAAGGGACAAAGGAATGACAAACTAATAGGGCTAAAGGCAGACAGGACCTAATGGCCTGGATCAAACATTTTTAAGGTAACTGGCTGAAGAGATATTGGAGGCATCAATTAAAATATTCCAGAATCACTGGATACATGGAGCATCCAGTGGATTGATGCGCCAGTTCAAGAAGGGAAGGGAGACATAATTCAGGAAACTACAGTCTAGTTTGTTTAATATATCTTTTGGTAAAACGGCAGAGTCGACTATTAAAGGAAGAAATAACAAGATATTTTTAAAAAGCTTATCATTAACATGGTATAGATTAGATTAGATTAGATTACTTTACAGTGTGAAAACAGGCCCTTCGGCCCAACAAGTCCACACCGCCACGCCGAAGCGCAACCCACCCATACCCCTACATTTACCCCTTACCTTACACTACGGGCAATTTAGCATGGCCAATTCACCTGACCTGCACATCTTTGGAGTGTGGGAGGAAACCGGAGCACCCGGAGGAAACCCACGCAGACACGGAGAGAACGTGCAAACTCCACACAGTAAGTCGCCTGAGGCGGGAATTGAACCCGGGTCTCTGGCGCTGTGAGGCAGCAATGCTAACCACTGTGCCACCATGCCGCCCACCGTGCCGTATTCTGGGTTTTGTGAAAGTGAAGCCATATTTGACAAATTTGTGAGAGTTCTTTGAGGAGATAACAAGTCGGGCTGATAAATGGAAATCCAATGGTGTTCTGTATATGGATTGTAGAAATGCATAAGGTGCTACATAATGTTAATTGCATAAGGAAAGATCTCACTGTATCGGGGGTAATGTATTAGAATAGACTGAGGATTGGTTACCCACACTGGCTGTTGCTGAGGCCTCTCTTCGAGGACTATATACAACGTAAGCTCCCATATTTAAGAAAGGATAAACTGGCATTGGAGGTTCAATTAGCTGCTTCGAAGATGAACAGGTTGACCTATCATGAGTAGATAGATTTTGTCCCTTACTCTTGTAATGATGGATATCAGCAAATGCAAGAAGCACTGCACACGCTCCAGCCAACAATTGCTCCTGGTGATTGATGTCAGCGCGGACCGTTGAAAGGACAGTGGGCGGAGCTGGAGGACCTGTTGGGGAGGTTGCTTCTCCAACCAATCAGAGTTTATGATGGGCGGAACTAAACTAAACCACGTGATCATCATCACCCGTGGAACAGATTCGCTCAAATGAATGCACGGGAATATATGCAGCGAAAAGGTCTGGTAAGGAAGAAATAAACAGCAGGAAACGGGATAAAAACTGTGTTGCTATGAGAGGAGAGGTTTTACAAACATATTGCGCATGTTGGAAAACGCAAATTTGAATGTCCCAGTACCGTGTTTGCAATAAACGGGGAATCGCCTCAGCGTGGCTGCAGGCCTGAGTGAGTGTCATTATCTTTATTCGCGGCAACGATTCACTGGACACATGCGCGGCCGCTATCTTTATAGGGGGTAAGGTTCAGCCAGACGTATGGGCAGCCTTCCCTGGTCGAGAGTCATAGGGTAGGATTTGCACAGAGCCAGTCAAATGAATGCTTAGTTCAGGATTTGTTTCGTCATTCATTTGAATGATTTGGATGCCAACATCGGAGGGATAGTTAATGAATTTGCAGGTGATCTAAAATTGTAGGTATTGTGGATAGCAAAGAAGGTTACTTCAGAGAACAATGGGATATTGATCAGATATGGTTTAATTTAGATAAATGTTACGTGCTGCATTTTGGAGAGGCAAATCAGGGCAGTACTTATATACTTAAAGGTAAGGTCCTGGAGAGTCTTGCGGAACAAAGAGACCTTGGAGTGCAGGTTCACAGCTCTTTGCAAGTCGAGTCGCAGGTAGATAGGATAGTGAAGTAGGTGTTCAGTACGTTTTCCTTTTTGCTCAGAGCATTGAATATAGGAGTTGGGAGGTCTTGTTGCTGCTATAAAGGGCATTGTTTCGGCCACTTTTGGAATATTATGTGCAATTCTGGCTTCCCATTTTCAGAAGGTTGCTGTGAATCTTGAAAGGTTTCAGAAAAGATTTACAAGGATGTTGCCAGGGTTGGAGGAATTGAGCTACAGGGAGAGACATAAAAGGCGGGGGCTGTTTTCCTTTGAGTGCCATAGGCTGAGCGGTGATGTTAGAGAGATTTTTAAATTCATGAGGGGCATGGATAGGGTAAATAGACAAGGTGTATTCCCTGGAGTGGAGGTGTCCAGAAGTGGAGGGCATTGGGTTAGGGTGAAAGTGGAAATAATCAAAGGGACCTGAAGGGCAACTCTTTCATGCATTGAGTGGAATGAGCTGCTAGAGGAAGTGGTGGGGGCTGGTACAATTAAAACATATAAAAGGCATCTAAGAGGAAGCATTTACAGTGATATGGGGCAAGTGCTGGCAAATGGAAATAGATTAAGTTGGGATATCTGGTTGGCATGGATGAGTTGGGCGGAAGGGTCTGTTTTGGTGCTATGCATCTCTATCATTATGGAATTAAAACAGCTAATAGTGCTTTGATTCACCTCTGGGCTCCCTAATAATAACTTTCTTAATAGATAGCTTCCTCGTTCGCGAACAATGTGTGTATTTTTGACATGTTTAGTATTTTACGATTACTTTTACAGACCATTTTGTAAATGAATTTTTCACTTGCGCCCAGCCCCTGACCATGTGCTGCTCTGAGAGTCTAAAAACTTGTCTTTAAACATTTAGACTAAAATGTAGTACTGAATTATAGAACACATTTACTGCATTAGAAAATAGTCAGACAGGCAGGAAGGCTCAGAAAAAGGGGGGAATCTCGAGGAATGCAGACATCTGGGCTCAGCAAGTGATAACAGAATGCTGTAAGGCAATTAAGAACACTTACCTGTGCGAACATGGCGCCAAGTGATAACACTCACAGGTACTATCGAAAGCTTTGTAATTAACGGTTGGATATTGTTCACTGTAATGGTTTCTTATTACCCCTTGCCAGCGGGGCAGACACAGAGAGAGAATAAACTTCGCTGACTTGAGAGTTCAATATGACATGAGAGAGAGAGAGAGAGAGAGAAATAGAGAGACCATTTTAGTGCTGAGGCGGTTGAATCCAGTAGAAAAATAACTCTTAGTGCTTATCTGTTTTGGTTTGTATTCCATTGCATTTTGAGAATTTTTGATGATTTTGAGTAGCCATTATGAAATGCAAACTCAATAAAACGAAATATTGATAAAGCTTTAACTTGCTTTAACTTACAGCGCTGTCAATTCTAACCAATTAGATATTCTGTCTTGTTTGAATTTGAATTACAAACTTGAAAAGAAGGCAAGTTTAATTCAAGACTAATTAATCGTTTTAAATATAACCTTGCAGTAACATTTTAGCATTAGGTACAGATGATTCTGTGTTTAAGATAAAAAAGCAGGATTCTGCTCCAAGCTTAAATTTATTCTAATATTAAAATTGAAGAGGTTCTGGCACAATCTGTCAGGAAGCCATTTTATGGTCAAACGTTTGCCCTCCTTGCCACGAAGCCATTTTGTAAAGCAATGATATCAGACATGCGAGCTGTGCAAGGTGCATCTCCCACTTAATTTAGACTGGTACTTCTTTATAGGAACTTATCTCGCCAGCAGAAGCCTAAATCGGTCGGACTTGCTTTTCCCACTTGATGGATAGCGCAACGACTGCAGGAGTGATCAGTCAAGTGCACACAGACCTGTCAGCTAACTTTTCTTCCCTATGAATTATTGTCTTTCTCTGTTATCTGTCTAATTAATAACATGCAATGACTTTGTAAATTTTTATACGAAGGAAACCACTTTGTATCAGTACATCGGATTAACCTGCTGGCATAATTGAAGACCTGTTACCCTACTCTCCTAGGTTATTAGAATCGAGATAGTTTAGCTTGTAGGTATCAGTGTTATGTTGTAACAGTGATGCTATTAGTGAATAAAGGGGATGACTAAAATTAAACTAAACTGTCTGTAAGTGGCTTTTATTCCAGACTTCAAAGAGTACGATCTCCAGGATGAACCAAGAGAGAGGCTTTACCGGTTTGAGTGCACAAGGGATTCCCTGGGCCATCTCAACTCTGTACTTTAACAGCTTTATTATCAGATTAATATTTGCCAGAATACCTTTGACAGTAAAGAATTCCTTTTTTGTCCAACAAGCAGGTATATTTTTCTTCCATTTCTGACTGTCAAATTCTGCAATATTTTCATTACCTGTAATCCATTTTTCACTCCCTGAAGCATCAACTGTGTTTTTCCTCACATAGATACCAGTGATTAATGTCAAAGCCCTGTTGCTTGTGGAGAGGGTGATGTTTGACGTTCTTGCACTGCTGCAGTATATGTGGTGAAGGTGCTCCCACAATGCAGTTGGGTAAGAGGCATTGCAGATCATTCACTTAACGACAGTGAAGATTTGAAAATAATGTCCCAATCAACAACAGTTTTTATTTTTATTAGCATGCATATAATTTCATAAAAATATTATTAACAACTTGGGACATAAGGTCAGACATGGAGATATTAGGTCAGTTGGCCAAAAGCATTGCCAAATAAGCGGGTTTTCAGGAATACCTTAAAGGAGGAAAGCAGACTAGTGACGTTTTGGCTGTGAATTTCAGACTTTGTTGCTTTGACAGCTGGAGGTACAGCCACACAGGTGAAGTAATGAATTGACACATCGTTGGGAGTCTCGAACACATTGGGTTGTCGAGGTGTCAAATGGTGTGTGGTACAGGGAGCTCGGGATGATCACAGCCAGGAAATAAATCAAGGGAGAGAGTTTTAAATTGTTGTCTCTTATCAATGGGAGATCTTTGATGAATGAATATGTTTTGGTAGAACTGAATACTTGGGCGGCAGAGTTTTAGATTTTCTTGAGATTACAGTGAGGTTGAATGTGGGAGGCTGGCCAGGATTGTGTTTGCATAAATAAGTCTGAAGATAACACGAGCATGGATGAGAGTTTCAGTGTATAAGCTGAGACAAGGGTGGAAACAGCGGGAAATAGTGGTTTTGGGGTGGAACTGGCCTGTCACCCTCACCTCACCTCTGGGATGCAGCTGGTTGTCAGGTTGTGAGTCAAGGTGGTAACGCAATCGGGAGCTGACTGGGCCTGGTGGAACCTAAAATGACTGTCTCTCAGCTGTTTGTTGCTGAACAGCTGCTGCTTGGTAGCCCTTTTCATGACACCTTCCATCACTTTACTGCTGATTGAGTGTGGACTGAAGGAGTTAAATTATCTGGGTTGGATTGCCCTGTGTTTTTGTGTTGAACATCCCTGGGCAATGTTCCACATTGCTCGTAGATGCCAGTACTGGAGCACTACTAGGCTTGGTGGGTGGCAACTCCTGGAGCACAGGCCATTGGTATTATTTCCTGAATGATATCAGGGCCCATAGCCTTTGCACTGTTTAACCATTTCTTGATGTTATTCGAACTGAATCGAACTGGCTTAAAACTCACATCTGCAATGTGAGGAACCACTGGAAAAGGCTGAGATGATCATCCCACTTTGCACTTCTGGCTGCAGATTGCTGCAAATGCTGTTGTCTTTTCTGGTGCATGGATGTGTGAGGCCCCTCCATCAGTCAGGGTGGGGATATCTGTGATGCTTCCTCCAGTGAGTTGTTTAATTGTCCATCACCATTCACGACTGCGTGTGGCAAAACTACAAAGCTCAGATGTGATCCACTGGTTGGAGAATCATTGAGCTCGATTTCATGCTGGTCATGCTGTTTGATAATCAAGTAGTCCTGTTTGGTAGCTTCACTAGGTTATTTCTCATTTTTAGATATGCCTGTTTCTGCTCATGGCATGTCCTGCTTTCCTGTCCATTGTGATGAGTGAATGCGGGACGTACAAACCCATGAGATTACAGATTGTGCTGAAGTACAATTCTACTGCTGTTGATGTCCCACACTGCCTCATAGATACCCAGCTTGAGTTCCTACATCTGTTCGAAGTCTATCACATTTAACACAGTGATAGGATATTCAACGCAAAGGAGGTTTTTCTCAACTTTAAGGCGAGACTTTGACAGCAAAAGTCAAAGTGTGAAGATCGCTCTTACTGATATTGTCATGGACAGATGTATCTGAAGCTGGTCAATTCATAACAATGAGCTCAAGTACGTTTTTCCCTCTTGTTGATTCCATCACCACTCGCTGCAGACTCAGTTGAGCAACTATACCTTTAGGACCTGACCAGCTCAATTAATAATTCTGTTGCTGAGCTAGTCTCGATGGTGGACAATGAAATCCTGTGCCCAGAGTACATTTGACACCATTTTACTTCCTCAGTGCTTCCCGCAAACGTTCTTCAACAAAAAGGAGAACTGATTCATCAGCCGAGAGAGAACGGTACGTGGTAATTAGCAGGAGCCATGAGACTTCCTGGTGTCCGGACTTAATGCTGAGTACTCCCAGGACTTCAGTTGTACGTTTTAATATTCTGGATGAAAAGTTAGAAACATCAGGTTTGTTTGCTCATTTTAAATATCTCTAACCCAGGTTTTATTTCTTTGTGAAACATTGTCCATCATCCTGTCTCCTCCACCCTCCCCTCCAACAACAAGATATTGGAGCACATCGAGTTTCTTTGTCACTAACATTGAGATAATCCGATCAGCTGCCTCTGCTGCTTCTCTCCCTCCCACTAGCCCACCGAGCCATACTGCCTGACGTGGTACTCCTGGTTTTGTCTTAAAATTACGTCTTTCTCCATTCTCTTGTCATGCCTTCTCAGAGCTCATCTTGACCCTTCAGACATTCCAACTGTCTGTTTCCTCCTCCTCCTCATTACTCCCGGGATCTTCTTGCTTCCTGCAAACTACAAATACCAGAAGCCTCTTGCTCCCAACAAACTTGAAATACCGGGAGCCTCTTGCTTCTTGTAAACTTCAACTCCCGGAAGCCTCTTGCTTTCTATAAACTACAAATACCAAAAGCCTCTTGCTCCCTATAACGTTAAATACTGGAAGCCTCTTGCTCCATTTAAACTTCAAATACCAGGAGCCTCTTGCTACCTTTACACTTCAGATAACGGGACCGTCATCATAACTATAACTTCAAAGACCACGCGAATCTTGCTTCACGTAAACTTCAAATGCCAAAAACCTCTTGCTCTCTGGAAACGTCACCTACTGGGGGCCTCTTGTTCCCTAGAAACTTCAAATACCAGGAGCCCCTTGATCCCAATAAACTTCAAATACCGGAAGCCTCTTGCTCCCAATAAAATTCAAATACCGGCTAGCCTCTTGCTCCCTATAAACTCAAGTAATAGGAAGGCTCTTGTTCCCGATAACTTCAAATACCAGGAGCCTCTTGCTCCCTACAAACTTCAAAGCTAAGCAGCCTCTTGTTCCTTATAAATTCCAACGCCAGGCGCCTCTTGATCCATAAAATATTCAATTACCGGGAACCTCTTCCTCCGTATCAACTCAAATACCAAAAGACTTTTGCTCCCGATAACTTAAAATACCAGCAGCCACTTGCTCCCTATTAACGTCAAATACAGGGAACTCTTGCTCTCGACGAAATTCAAATACCAAGAGCATCTTGCACCCTATAAAATTCAAATATCTGGAGCCTCTTGCTCTCTATAAACTTCAAATTCTAGGACCTTCTTGATCCCTACAAACTTCAAATATCAGGGGCCTCTTGCTCCATGGAAACTTCAATTGCCGGGGCCCTCTTGCTCCCTATGACCTCAAATACCGGGATCCACTTGTTCCCTGTAAACATCAAATACCAGGACCCTCTTGCTCCCTGTAACTTCAAATACCAGGAATCATCTTGCACCCTGTAACTTCAAATACCAGGAGGCTCTTCCTCCATAGAAACGTCAACTGCCGGGGCCCTCTTGCTCCCTATGACATAAAATACCGGGAGCCACTTGTTCCCTGTAAACATCAAATACCAGAAGCCTCTTGCTCCCTCTAATTTCAAATACCAGGGACCGCGCGCTACCCATAATCTTCAAATACCAGGAGCCTCTTGCTCCCTATAACTTCAAATACCGGGTACTTCTTGCTCACTATAAGCTTCGAAAGCCAGGAGCCTCTTCCTCCCTCCAAACTTCAAAGTTAAGCAGCCTCTTGCTCCCTATAACTTCCAGTGCCAGGCGCCTCTTGCTCCATATAAATTTCAATTACTGGGAGTCTGTTCCTCCCGATATACTCAAATACCAGAAGGCTCTTGCTCCCGACAGCTTCATATACCAGGAGCCTCTTACTCCCTATTAACTTCAAATACCAGGAGCCAATTGCTCCCTATAACATTCAAATACCGGGTACCTCTTGCTCCCTGTAAACTTCAAATACCAGGAGCCTCTTGCCCCCTATAACTTCAGGTACCGGGAGCCTATTCTTCCCAGTAAACTGCAAAGGCCGAGAGCCTCTTGCTCCCTACAAACTACAAAGATTAGGAACCTCTTGCTCCCTATAACCTCCATTACCAGCCTCATCTTGCTCCCTGATAACTTCAAATACCAGGAGCTTCTTGCTCCCAGAAAACTTCAAAGACCGATAGCCTCTTGCTCCCTACAAAT
Organism: Chiloscyllium plagiosum; assembly: GCF_037043375.1. Lineage (NCBI taxonomy): Eukaryota > Metazoa > Chordata > Chondrichthyes > Orectolobiformes > Hemiscylliidae > Chiloscyllium > Chiloscyllium plagiosum. The sequence goes on along the minus strand of NW_028270184.1, from coordinate 48,427,741 downwards.
TATAAAGATAAGGAGCCTCTTGCTCCCTATAACTCCCATTACCAAGCGCCTCTTGCTCCCTGTAAACTTCAAATACCAGGAGCCTCTTGCTCCCTATACACGTCAAATACTGGGAGCCACTTGCTCCCAACAAATACCCGGACACTCATCCTACCTATAACATCAAATACTTGCTCCTTGCAATCTTCAAACGCCAGGAGCCTCTTGCTCCTTATTGACATCAACTACTGGGGGCCTCTTGCTCCCTATAAACTTCAAATACCAGGAGACACTTGATCCCAATAAAGTTCAAATATCATGAGACTCTTGATTCCTATACAATTCAAATACCGGCTAGCCTCTTGATCCCTATTAGCTCAAATACCAGAGGAGTCTTGCTCCCGGTAACTTCAAATACCAGCAGCAACTTGCTCCCTATTAACATCAAATACCAGGACCCTCTTGATCCCTATAAACCTTAAATACTGGGACCGTCTTGCTTTCTATGACAGGAGCCCCTCTCTCCCGATAAACTACAAATACAGGGATCATCTGCCTACCTATAAACTTCAAATACCAGGAGCCTCTTGCATCCTATAACCACAAATATCGGGAGACACTTGATCCCTATAAACATTAATTACCAGGAGCCTCTTGCTCCCTAGATCTTCAAATACCGTGGGACTCTTGCTCAATCTAAATTCAAATACCGTGGGACTCTTGCGCCCTACAAAGTTCAAATACCGCCTCTTGCTCCCTATAAACTTGAAATACCAGGATCCTCCTGCTCCTTATAACCTCAAATACCAGGTGTCTCTTGCTCTCTATAACTTCAAATGCCGGGGGTCTCTTGATCCCTACAAACTTCAAATACCAGGAGCCTCTTGACCCCTATAAAAGTCAAATACCAGCAGCCTCTTCTTCCCAGTAAACGTCAAATACCGGTAGCCTCTTACTCCCTATAAACGTCAAATACCAGAAGCCTGCTGCTCATTTCAACTTGAAATACCAGGAGCCTCTTGCTACCTATAACTTCAAGTACTGGGGGCCTCCTGTCTATGAGCATCCTGTACCAAAATCCTCTTGCTACCTATAAACTTAAGTACCGAGAGACTCTAGCTCCCTAAAAACCTCAAATACCGGGAGCTTCTTGCTTCCTATAAACTACAAATACCAGGACCCTCTTTCTCCCGATAAAGTTAAATACCGGGAGCCTCTTGCTCCCTTTAAACTTCAAATACCAGGACTCTCATGCTAACTATAACTTCAAATGCCACGCGAATCTTGCTTCACGCAAACTTCAAATACCAGATGCGTCTTGCTCCCTGTAAATTTCAACTACCGGGGGCCTCTTGCTCCCGAGAAACTTCAAATACCAGGAACCCATTTGTCCCAATAAACTTCAAATACCGGAATCTCTTGTTCCTTATAAAATTCAAAGACCGGCGAGACACTTGCTCCCTATAAACTCAAATACCAGAAGGCTCTTGCTCCCGATAACGTCAAACACACCATATCACTGTCAGGGGAACGCTCCTGGTTACACCAGGCGACACCATGTCACTGTCAGGAGACACTCCGGACTTCACCAGCCCACACCATGTCACTGAGGAGAAAGTGAGGTCGACAGATGCTGGAGATCAGAGCTGAAAATGTGTTGCTGGAAGAGCGCAGCAGGTCAGACAGCATCCAGGGAACAGGAGAATCGACGTTCCAGGCATAATTCCTGAAGAAGGGCTTATGACCGAAACGTCGATTCTCCTGTTCCTGGATGCTGTCTGACCTGCTGCGCTGTTCCAGCAACACATTTTCAGCACACCATGTCACTGTCAGTGGCGCACACGTGGCTACAGCAGCTCACACTATGTGACTGCCAGACGGACATCCAGGGCTACACCAGCCCACACAATGTCACTTTCAGGGGAGGCTCTGGGTACACCAGTCCACACCATGTCACTGTTAGGGGGCATTCCGGGTTACACCAGCCTCCAAAATGTGACTGTCTTTGGGTCACTCGGGGTTACAGCAGCCCATACTATGTGACTGTCCGTGGGACACACTTGGTCTACGCCAGCCCCCACCATGTCACAGACTCGGGGACACTCTGGGCTACACCAGCTCGCACCATGTCACTGTCAGGGGGACGCTCCGGATTACGCCAGTCCACACCATGTCAACTTCAGGGGGACACTCCGGGCTGCACCAGCCCACACCATGTCACTTTACGGGATACACCCCGGGATACACCAGCCCACACCATGTCACTGTACGGGATACACTCCGGGATATACCAGACCACACAATATCACTCTCAGGGGGACACTCCCGGCTACTCCAGATCGCACTATTTTACTGTCAGGGGGACCGTCCCGGCTACACCAGCCCACAGCATGTCACTCTCAGGGGGACAAACGGGTTACATCAGCCCACACCATGTCGCTTTCAGGGGCCACTCTGGTCTTCACCAGCCCATACCATGTCATTCTCAAGGAGACACTCTGGCCTACACCAGCCCACACCATGTCACGGTCAGTGCGACACTCTGGGCTACACCAGCCCACACCATGTCGCTGTCTGGGGGACACTCCGGGCTACACCATCATCTTCCATGTCACTTTCATGGGGACACTCTGGCCTCCAACAGCCCACAGCATGTCACTGTCAGTGGGACACTCCGGACTACACCAGCCCACACCATATCACTGTCAGTGGGACACTCCGGGCTATACCAGCCCACCCCATGTCACTGTCAGGGGGACACTCCGGGCTATACCAGCCCACACCATGTCACTCTCGAGGGGCACTATGTTGCTGTTAGATGGGATCTCCAGCCCAAACCATCCCACACCACCTCAATATCCAGCGAAAACTCCTGACTGTACCAACACACACCACATTGCTCTCAGGATATCTCTCGGTGGTACTGCATCTTACATGATCTCGCCATGCAGTGCCTTCTGTCAGTGGATTGACGACGGTGAAGTTGTTACCTACCTGCTTGGTAATGTTCTCTCTGTGCTCAGTAACCCCCGTCATGCATTTGTCCTTTACTGTGGTGCAAACCCCACCCTCTTTGCCCAGTATATCGTCGACAGCATATCGGTTTTGCTGGGAAGATAGTAATTCTGAGAGTATTTCTTAACTCCTGCTTAGTCCAAACTGTCTCCTTGCCCAAGCAGCTGAGACCACAAATATAATAGTTTCAATGTTGATGGTTAATAATTCCTGCAGATGCTCACAGCAAAAGGTACTTAGAAAGTGTAACCAAAAACTGAGCTTTACTGTTGCCCTAAGCCTTAGCCCCCCTCAAATGCGCGCAGAATATAGATGAAGCTGAACGTTTGGGAGGGAACAGTAGTTGGGAAAACTGTCCACAAATCTACTACACGGTAGATGCCTATTTCATTAATATAAATGAAGTTAGTCCCTTTGTCTTGTCTGAAAACAAACACGGGTATAGTATAGATAATGGAGGGGTCTTCTCAATAAAAGCAGGCCTGTCTTTGTGACTACCCTGAAAGTACGGGTAGTTCATATCTACAAAATATGTTCTCCCTTGGCCCTGGGTGAAAGCTATTCAATAAAAAGTGGTGGGTTTTTCAGTAAGAGATGTGATTATTGCCCATGACTAGTTCCTTCCATCCCACAATTGAGAAGATGGAGGTGCCAGTCGGTGTCTCATAGTGAAGGTGGGTACCATTACAAATAGCACAAAGAGCTGGAATAATCGCAATAACAGAGATACACTCCTCCAGTAGGCATATGCATTAGATGCGATCCGCCACAGGGAAGCAGTAGCGGTTAGTGCATTGGACCAAGGCACATTGAATATACATAGTCGCATTCAAGTCAGTGCATCCCCATCCTGTACAGTTGTAACAAATTAGATAGGCTTCCCCGGACTTATTAGAGGAAGTCCACAGGCTCGCAGTTGGGGATAAATATTAATCAAAGGGAACATTATATCTGGTAAACGCCGTACAGGTATTCCATATTCCGTCGTTGGGATTCAGGAGGGGGAAAGGGGTCAAAGAGTCCTTTGCTGTTGTGAGGGCGAAGCAGACCACTTCATGCTGGCTGAATATTTTACGATGACTTTGAAAAAAAAAACTTGTTAGTGAAGGATGACATTGCCACCTTTCTCTTTTGCAATGTGTTGATTTATGCCTCTTTGAGTAGAGGCAAGGCTTACCAGGAACACAGAAAGGACAACTGAAATCACACTGGCACAAAACACCTTGACAGGGTAAAGACCATTGAGACTTGTTCCGTAAACGAACTGTCCAATCTTCTTGGTACAGTTGACCATTGTGGTAGTCATTCTTGTTAACATTCCATTTATTGAAGGAATCAGTCTCTCGGGGCACAGAAGGCCATCTTTTTGGCATAAACGGTACACAGTTTCTGTTTGCTCAGGATCACACGGGTAAGCAGCCCCTTCTTCAGCGCTAATGCTGGCGACAACGAGTCCACATAACAGGGTAAGTTCAATCTTCATCATAATGGTCGTTCTGGATCAAGGATTAGGATACGTAAAACAGAAGAAGAATTACGATTCGAAACATGCAGCTATATCATAGTAGTCTGGTTCGTTACCAAGTGATTGCGGTTCCTCTCCCAGTTCCCCATCGTCTCTGTCTCCATAATCACTCCCCCACCCCACCCCAATCCCCCCCCAGGGGCTCATCTAATGACCTTGGAAAAATGAAGGTGAACCCAGGCAGAATGCAGTCAGGTTGGTGAGGAGAATCTGAAAGGGCCCTTACCATTTATGTTGGAGGCTTTGACTTCTCTAATTCTTGATGAGAATGAAAGAGCCTGGGTCAATAGTTTGAACATTGTTGAGGGAGGGGAGGAGTTTCTCTTGAGCAGCACAGTCCTTGGAATGAAGACCTCACAAAATTTTGGTCAAAGAAAGAACACAGGAGGGTATATCCTCAAGTCATGTGTTTGAAAGGAATAGAGGAGGAGGCATTATTCCATAGTGAGAAGACAGCTCGACCTTGGATGATTTCGTCTGGGGACAAGTGAGTTTTCTCCACAGGAGTGCATCGTAGATGGAACAATACCAGAAGCACCAACCTAATCCAGGAAAACTCTGTCTCAGGAGTCCATTTGGTAAGTTTAGTGTTCTGACTCTGGTCAAGATGCTCCACGAACCCTGCAGCCTGCGGGAAATAAGCAAAATGAAGTTGGTGCTGGATCCCAAACTGAAAGCATAATTCCTCATTAATATCTCTAATAAAATGAGGGCCATTGTCAGAAGGTAGACAAACGTAAAAACCAAAACGGATAATAATCTCCTTGAGTAAAATATTTACAACCGTTTTAACAGTCGCGTTGGAAGTGGGTAAGCTTCAGCAATGACCAAATATTTATCGTGCTGGCACCTTTGCAACTCAATGAAATCTTTACACATCTTTTACAGTTGGAATTAGTTTTTCAGAGGTCGACTCACCGTTGTCAGGACTTTCAGTCTGTCTCATCATGTCAGGCATCATCGTAAGATGGCCGTGAGAATCTGCTGTTGCGGCCTCATCAACACCACGGTCACCAATGGCGACAGGGGATTGGCCAGTGGTATGCGAGAGGTCAACAACCCTGTATTTTCCAGAATTGACCAAAAACATTCACAACTTTGAAGGTTTCTCGGGAGTCAGTATAAACGTTAACATGGCGGCATGGTGGCTCAGTGATTAGCACTGCTGCCTCACAGCACCAGGGATCCAGGTTAGATCCCAGCCTTGGTCGGCTGCCAATGTGGGTTTTGCACATTCTCCCCGTGTCTGCATGGGTTGCCTTTGGGTGCTCCTGTTTCCTCCCACAGTCCAAAGTTGTGCAGCTCAGGTGAATTGGTCATTCTAAATTGCCCATAGTGTTAGGTTCATTAGTCAAAGGGAAATAGATCTGGGTGAGTTACTCTCCGGAGGTTCAGTGTGGATTGTTGGGCCAAAGGGCCTCTTTCCACACTGAAGGGATGTAATCTAAAAAGAACGAAGGCTCACCCCGAAAAAGCAGGAACGCATCAGGTGAAAAAGTTCAGCTTGAAAATGTGTTGCTGGAAAAGCGCAGCAGGTCAGGCAGCATCCAAGGAGCAGGAGAAACGACGCTTCGGGCATGAGCCCTTCTTTAGGAATTAGGAAAGTTTGCCAAGCAGGCTAAGATAAAAGGTAGGGAGGAGGGACTTGGGGGAGGGGCGTTGGAAATGCAATAGGTGGAAGGAGGTTAAGGTGAGGGTGAGAGGCTGGAGTGGGGGTGGGGCGGAGAGGTCAGGAAGGAGATTACAGGTTAGGAAGGTGGTGCTGAGTTCGATGGTTGGGACTGAGACAAGGTGGGGGAGGGGAAATGAGGAAACTGGAGAAATCTGAGTTCATTCCTTGAGGTTGGAGGGTTCCTAGGCGGAAGATGAGGCAAACTCCACATTATCAATCACTCCAGGCGCAGAGAGACAACAGCGTAAACCAGATTTGCCTGAAAAGGCAAGCACTTTTCTTGATGGATAGCTGAATCGGATTGACGCGGTGACAGGCAGACGTACTACCCAGGGCTACTGTGGAAAAAAAAAGTATCCCCTCAGCCTCTATGCCGGGACTGGACAATAACAACGATTTCAGTACCCTAATATCTTTAAAACCACTGACCCCACAGCTATGTGATGGCATCAAAAGTTCACATCTGAGTAGTTCTTCAAGTGATGAGTGTTTTTGACCCTTACTGTGATTTCAATATTCCGTACAACCGATGGCTGAGAAGGTTTTTTTTTCCAAAACGCATACTCAAACCTTTCTGCCTCTTAAATCTCTGCCACCCTGGTGATTGATCCCTTCAGCATTCAGAAACGTTTCTTGTAGTTTACCCTTTCCATATCCCCCGTTACTTTTACATCTCAATCGTGTCTCCTTTCAATTCCCCCTGCTTTCAGAAAAATATCAGACCAAACTCTCTTTATAACTGAAACTCCTCAGCTCAGACAATATCCTGAAAAGTCTCTTCTAAACCGTTTCCAGCGCTATCACATCTCCTTTTTAAAGTGACTTGCAGACTGCACACAATAATCCATCTGGAGCCGAATGAGCAAATTAAATAAATGATCAAAAAGTCACAACACTTTTCCAACGAACTCTATTTTGCTCAGTATTATCCTGTGTCCTTTTCATAGAACCATGCAACTCCTACATTGTGGAAATAGGCCGTTCAGTTCAACAAGTCCACACTGACCCTACGAAGAATAACTCAACTTAGAACTATTCTCCTGACATTTTATTTTGTATTTACCCCTAACTCATGCGCCTAACTTGCACATCCCTGAACACGATGCGAAAGTTAGCATGGCCAATTCACCGAACTCTTCTCGTTTCCTGATTCTGGTGCTCCAAGAATCTCTGGTTCATGTCAGTTAAAGTTGCTACGTGAGCTTTGATCACGCAACTGCGTCATCGAACACGATCGATTGGTTTGAAGTTGCCATTGCAGAGATTGGAGCACGTGCACCCAGTAACAATGACTGCAGAATCATAGATTCTGCATTAATCATAGAACCACTGCTGACAACGATCACATGTTCTCAGTTACCATTCAGAGTAACTGAGTGGTACGGCCGCGAAACTCCCAAATTAATGAGAATACGCGACTTTTTTATTCAGCTCAAGTTTACCTCGAGCTATCGAGGAAAAGCACGGAAGTAGAGATAAATTTTATCAGATCAGCGGTAATCCCATTGAATGGCTGCGCAGACACAGGGTGAATGAAAGCTTCATAAGAACAAGTGTGTTTTCTTTGCGAAATTGTCCGGTTCACAATGTGGGGTCTATTGGAGTGGAATGGTGAAGTTGATTATATTTACTAGTTGTTCACCCTATGAAAGGTTACAATTGTTTCTCCTGTCCTTGATATCATCACAGAACGGTGCCAAGCGCACTTGAATCAGTGGCTGAATGATTTGCTCGTTTGCAAATCAGGGGGTTGTTCATTCGACTGTCTCAAAACCACTGCCGATTTTTATTACACTTACAAACTCATTGTCCCAAAGCCGAGATGTGCTTTGAATTCCTTACCTGCAGGAAGAAGAATCTTTGAAATGCTGGGATGTCTGAACTGTTAATATGAGGACATGCCCAACTTCAATCTATTGTCCACTTATAAGTATTGTCGATTACACCGCAATTCTTTGTTTAACAGATTCGTTTTTAAACAGTAGTTCGGTGTGGTAATAGAAAGTACAAAAATGATCAACACAATTCCACCGAATCGTTCAAACGAATTGATGTCTTCATTAGAAGCATCTTGCAAAGCATGTTGTTTATCTGCTTAACCTTGGTTTTCCTAAATATCTCTCAAAAATGAGCAGTTTCTGAGTACGTCTTGGCCAGAACATTTGAAAGAATTTCATTCTGCTTGGAATTATCTGTGGCACTTCTTAATATACCGATTAATGTCTCCGATCGATGAATGCAACAGAGCACATCAGAGTCAACCTCAGAGCGCTGTCAGAGGAGGGGAAGATAGAATCGTCTCGCACGCTGTTCTTGTGGACATTATCAATTTCAAACCAACCCAATGCCTACAACCGGTGGGAGTGCAAAGTAAACAATTGAACAGAGTCCCGCTTCAACTCTGTGAATCTTTAGAAACTCTGTGGGAGGGGAATGAAGGGTGAACTGACCGACTGAGCAGAGACTGTCAAGGTACCTCCCCTTCTTGAAGGAGCAGGGACATGAACTCTGATGTTCTCGAGGCACGAGCTGATCTGAGATGTTGAAAGCATTCCCATCAGAGCTGCTCCACTCTCGCTGTTGTCACTGTCAGGAACAATAAAACCTGATTCCCTGGCCAGGCACCCAACTCTGGCCGCGGTGAAGAAAACACCGATTCTTAACCATTCCACCCCCATTGCTGCCTCCCAAGCTGTTGGACTGCTTCTTAATGCCAAAGCATACGGCGTTTTATTTATCAGGACATAAGTTTGAGCAAGTCATCGACTGTTTACTGAATGGAAAGAGTCCCATCATCCAAGTTTTCAGCACTTGGCCTGCCCCCTTGTATTCTCAAATGTTTCAAGCACTCGTCGCAATGCTATTATCCAGTCACGTTTTACAATGTATGCGACTGAGGTTTAAGATGGATAACCTATGTTCAGACCCCCTCGGTGATATGAACTCCATTTTATTTACAGAGGCAAACGCACAGACACATTCAAGCGAAGTGACTGAGGCCTCAGGAGAGATCAACCAGAACGTAGGATTTCACTCAATTGGCTTATTCTGTCACATTTCAGATGTCAAAACCAGAGTCAGGTTACAGCAAAGAGAGGAAGTATGCAACCATTCCCCTGTCCATGTTCCTCCCCATAAAAGCATTGAGGTACGGAGGTAGTGCACTCTGATAGAAGGATTCTCACTCTTTAGAAACTGCAACATAATAGATGATTGTATAGCCTGTGTATTAGAAACCAGTCGTAACAAAATCAAAACAGAACTGAAGGCATAATGTGCAGAAGGATGGGAAACTGTAATGCCGAATCAGACAGTGTTCAGGGTGAAAGAAAGAGACTGTCCCTGGAAGTAGAGTAATTTGGATTCCATGCTCTCACAGCCATGGTCTGCAAATCGTTAGCATTTATTGTTACCAATATGAAATGCTGCCTTCTCCTTAAAAGTAAAATTCTGACCGGGACATGCACACATAAATTGTGAAATTGATATAAAGTGATGTAATTTTTTTTATTTCGTATTTGAGCAGAAAGAGTAACATGTAAACGCTTAGATTATCATTAAAATCAAATTTTAAAGCCAGTTAGCGTTTTCACAAAACTGTAAAAACAGAGGAAAGCTGGGAGTTGCATGACTGAAGGAGGTGACTGCCCCTGCTTTCGACCAAGAACGTTTCATCCCTTTCGTCCCACGAACAAGTGCAGAAGCCAATTATTGGCAATCTGATATATATATTAAAAAAAACAGAAAACGCTGGAAGTATGCAGCTTGTCTGGCAGCTTCTGAAAGTGTGGTAGAGGTCAACGCCATCACAAACTGAATGTCTTTACTTTGTGTTCATGATAACTAATGTCCAAGTCACAACTCATTCAGGTACATTTTCTCATCTCTAAAAGGTATGCACGCTTTCAGTTTACCATGATAAACGTTTTGTCAATTAATTCAGTACTGCCAGGATAACCGTTTAAAGATGTATGCAAAATGTTGCAAACGGTCATATCAGAGGTGTCACGTGACGAAATATGTGTTTTATTCAGGAAAGCTAAAATAGAATTGTTCATAGAAAATTGTGGGGAACTGTCTGCCGATTTTTTTTGATGAGGTAAGAAGAAGTCTTGATGATGCTAATCCAAAACGATCAGATAAATGTAGATTGGCAAAACAAAAGACAAAAGTTCTGTGAGACCGCTGTGCATGAAACCTGGGCATGAAGGAATATAAGGGATAGTAGCAATATTGATCATAAATTGGCTGCGTGAAAGGTTACTGATGAAGGGTGCCTACCTGGAACTTTGATTTTCATGCTCCTTGGATGCTGCGTGACCTGCTGTGCTTTTTGAGAACCACTCTAATGATGACTCTGATCTCCAGCATGTGCAGTCCTCACTTTCGTCTGCGGGAAAGGGAACAGAGTTATCATTAACAATTGTGTTTTGAACTGGAACAATTTTCCATCGAATTTTGTGCGTTGGGGTGTGGACGTTCTGGATAGATTAGTTTAGCCCAACAGCATTCTCTGATTTATCAGATCCCCCAACGCGCCCATGAATTTCTCTGATTGGTTGGAGAACCAGTGCCTCCACCTTGTCCTGCAGGTCCACCTCTTCTTCGCTGTTGGACATCATATGTCATCAGTTGGGATGGGTCCTGCAGCATGCATGGGGTTAACATGAACTGTGAGCATGCTTGCAGGGAACGATCATTGGAACGAAATGTTGTTGTCTCCAATCGACAGTCGGTGAGTGAGGGCTAAAGGGGAGTGAAGCGTCAGGTGCTCTACCCCAGTTAGAGGTTTCATGTTTGGTCATTATATGATTCTGGAGCCAAACGTAGTGTATCTGGGGTCGCGAATTAAGCCACAGAGAGCCCGAGTCTTCTTCCCAGAAGCAAGCCCAGTGATCGCTATTCCTGGTTCAGTTTTATTTTGTTTTTTTTTAAATTTATCAGGCCAATGTTGGTTTATCTATCTTTAGTCTGAATAGAGCTGAAAATGAATGATATTGTTTGAAATCATTGCTGTGGTCCATCAGTATATGGTGTTGTTGGGAGACTCTTGGGTGTGTATTAGTGACTGGGATTGATGGGAAAGTGTACCCAATGAACACCTCTGTTCCTCACCTGACTGTAAGTGTGTCAGAGACGGAAAGAATGGAGCAGGAAGTGGAGGGACAGGACTCCTGAGCAGGATAGCGGGTCGCGGGAGTTTTGGAATGTGGGGTCATTCGTTGCCAATCCCTCAACAAAAACCCGACCCATTGCTTTTCTCACTGCTCCCCTTCCCCACCCTTTCCTACCACTCCCTCCACCCAGTATCAGCAACCTTTTAAAGACGTTTACTTATTTCATACATACTATGACGCTTTTGTCAGAACAAGCAGTAATTTGAGAACTGGAATGAAATTGAGATACAGAACAGCCAGTGTACGAACCTCAAAAATTACTTTGCACCTCCTCGAACTGCTGAAGTTCGTATGCTAAAATTGCTCCCCGATTGCTGTTTGGTAAGTATTTACAGGATTATTTTTAAAATCTAGATAATGTGTTACTGATATCTGTGTCAGTTAAAAAAATTGTTTTATTAATATCCTATCTTTAACAGAATGGAGGAATGAAAACTTAGAACAGGACTGGCTTGTTGTGATGTTCGATCCTTCTCCCTCATTCAGTATGATCTTGGCTGATCATTCCGCACAGTGACCTGCTAACTCTTTAGGCCTACACCTTTTGATCCCTCTTGCCCTCAAAACTATAGATATCTTCGTCTTGTCAACATTCCACGTTCTGGCTTTAATTACTTCCTGTGGCAGCAAATTTCACTGAGTACCCAGTCTTCGATTAAAAAAATAAAATCCTCATCTCAGTTTCAAATGGACTACCCCATGTTATTAGGAGTGACGCCAACTCCCCACCCTCTATGGTTTGGACGCCCTGGTCATTGAAAACATCCTTCTTGCATTTACCTTCTTCGTACCTTTTTGAATTTTATTCGTTTCTGTGACATCCTACTTCATCATTCTAAACTTGAGTGATCTTCATCCTAACGAATCCTCATACGTCATCCTGCCATCCCATGAATCAGTCTGGTAAATCATTGTTGTGCATTCTCCGTATGGACAATATTCATTATCAGATAAGTGCACACAACACTCTAGGTTGTGGTGTCAACAAGACCCTGCACAATTTCAGCAAGTCTTCCCTGCTCCTGTGTTCAAATCCTCTCAGTCCAAATGCTAACACACCGTTTGCCTTCCTCACCTGCTGCTGCGCCTGCATGCTTACGTTCCACAATTTGTGTACAAGAAGACGAGATCTCCTTTCCTAGATTACTTTCATAAATTTATGCTGGTTCTGTCCAATCCAGTTACTGTTTTCTAGTGTTAGGCTAACTTTTCTGTCATTCCATGTTTTCTCGCTACTTCTTCTTATAAATATTGAGGTCACATTAACTGACCTCCAATCCATAGATATTCGATAGAATATTGAAATATAACAATTAATTTACTCTAGTTAGACTCTGCACTCTAGTTACAGAAAGCATTCACTGCATTTAGGTACACTGGTGTTTGCTTCGCAGTTGGTGGAATTTATTGTCTTTAAATCTCATCAATTTCCACAACACCAACTCTCTGATAATACTGTTTTCCTTCAGTTCCTCCCTCTCCTTTTCTTCACAGCTTTTTAGTAATATTACTTGTGTCATCATTTGTGTTGACGTATCTAATATACATATTTATTTGGTGTGCCATATATTTATCCCACATTATAACATCATCTGTTTCCCATTGGAAGGGATTTGTTTGCAATAATCGTTTTTATCTCCCTTCATATACCTTCAGGAGCTTTAACAATTCATTATATGCTTCTCTCAAGCTGACTGTTAAACGCAATTTTCGCTCTGCATTAATTCTTTCTTCATCTTGTGCTGATATCTGAACGGCTCCCAGTCTTAATACGTGCTGTATTTTCAGCCAATTTGTAAGCATCCTCCTTGAGTACAGTACGATGCCCTAATATCCCTTGTTAGCCATGACATGGCCACGTTTCCCGGTTTCTTTGTTTCAGACAGGAGCGAGAAGCAGTTGCAGTTCCTGCAAATGCTTTTTAAGTGCTTGTCCTCCCCTTAAGTTCTGTTCCCCAATTCGTTGTACCCTGCTCACGTTTCATATCAGTGTCATTTCTTCTATTTAGATTTCGGCTCATAATCTCAGTCAGCTCTATCACTCTCTACCGTAATGAAGAGTTCTCTCACTGACTTCTTCACTCTTCCATTAGGGACAGCATAGAGATAGATTGTCAATTATTCCTTTTCATATATACAAATAAAGCTTTGAAATCAAAGTTGACATATTCCCAGGCCTGCTGTCTCATTAGAGAGAGAGAGAGAGATCGCACGAGTTGACTGATGGGGCTTTAACTTGAGAGTCGTTGTGCCTCAGGCAAGGCGCAGGATTGAGAATGTGGGTACTTCATGAGGCCAGTAAAACAACTGTGCACGTGCTGTTGCTGTCATTCTTCATCATAATCTCGTCGACCAGCCAACGAAGCTAGCTCACCAATGGGTATTAAACAGTACGTAATCGAGGGTGCTCTGTCCTGCATTTGTGCCCTTAATATAGCGACTCAGAAAAAACATCTCATACATACACCAGGTATGTCTCCTCCATTGCATTGTTACTGATCTGACTTACTCAGTCTATGGGCAGATTGAAGTCATACGCAATAGCGAGAAGGCCACCAGATAAAGGAGCAGAATTAGTCCATTCAACCCATCTAGACCTCTCCATTATTTGGTCATGGTTGATATGTTTCTCAACCTCATTCTTCTGCTTTCTGCCATCTCCTGTAACTGTTGATCCCCTCATCAATCAGGGGCTTATCTATGTCTATCTTGAATATTCGCAATGACTTGGCAAAAAGTTCCAAAGAATGACTACCCTCTTGCTGAAGAAGCTCCTCCGCATCTCACTTCAAATGGCAATCCTTTCTCTCTGAGACTGTGCAATCGGCTCCTGGTCTCTCGTGCTAGTTGAAAAACTTTTTCACAGCCACTTCACTTACACCTCTCCTCAAACTTCTAAACTGCATCTAGTACAGCCCCCCCAGGATCATTCAACATTTTATGACAAGCATTTCTTCCCCCCAGGATCATTATTTTAAATATTCTTCGGACCCTCTCCAATGTCAGCACATCTTCTGGAGTATTGTGTAAAGTTCTGGTTTCCTCGTTATGAGAAGATTTTATTAAATTGGAGAGGGTTCAGAAAGTATTTACCAGGATGATGTCATGAATGGAAGTCTTCTGTTTTTAAAATAGGCTGCAGTTTCTTTCACTGGAGCAGAGTACTTCAACGTATGGACTTATAGAGATTTGTAAAATCACGAACAGCATAAATAAGATTACTATCAAACGTGAGGGTGTTCGAATCTAGGCGCATATTTTTAAAGTACGAGAAGGAAGATTTATAAAGGACACGAGGGGCAGCTTTTGTTTTACACACTTTGGTCACTGTGTGCAATAAACCTCTAGAGGAAGTGATGGATGCAGGTACAGTTAAATTATTTGAAAGTCATTTGGATAAGTAACTGATTAGAAATATATTGGAGGTATATGGGCCAAATGCAGGCAGGCGGATCTATTTTAATTTGGCAATGTGTTCTGCATGGTATGCATGGAGTGAAAGGTCTGTTAAACTGCTGTATTATGACTCTGACTCTACCCTGAGATATCGGCCTAACTTCTTGCCATATTCCAAATGCGGTCTGACCACAACTATATAAATGCTCATCTGGACATCTCTGCTCTTGTATTCGAGGCCCCTTGGTATAAATTATAAAATTGAATTTTGCTTTCTTAATTCCAACTGAACCTGCCTGATCTAGGGCTCCCAAATGACTTTGCGCTTCGGATTTCTAAAGGCTTTCATGAACAGAAATTAGTCGAAGCCTGCCTTCTACCTCTCATATTGCATAACCTGACAGATCCCATATTGTATTCCATTTGCTAATTCTTTGACCACTCTCTGCGCCTGCCCAGGTCCTCATGAATTCTCCCAGCTTTCTTGACACGACCTGTCTCTCCAACTTCCTTTATGTCAACTGCAAATTTAGCGACATTGCACTCTGCTCCTTTGTCCAGATGTTTAATGTATAACGTGAATAGTTATGCTCACAACACCGATTGCTCTGCAAGTCTTAAAAAGTCTGTGGGTGCCATCCTGTAAAGGACCCCTCTGTTCTCACTCAGCCTTTCTACCAATCCCCTCCTTGTCACGAACAGCATGCTCTTATCTTATTTAGCAGTCTGCTGTATGACACCTTATCACAGCACTTATAAGTATTGAATTAGATCACATCCACTGGCTCTGCTTTGTCCTACTTGCTTGGTACTTCCTCAAAGAGATCTAGCATAGCTGTCAGACATGACGTCCAATTGATGAAGACATGCAGACTTTGCTGTATTTTACAATCCATTTCGAAGTACTGTGCAACACTGTCGTTCGCATGGCCGACAGTAGTCTGTGACTGCCTCTCCCCTTTCTTTCAGCAGGGGTGTTGCATTTAAAAATTTCCAGTCATCTGGGACCCACCCTGACGCCGATGACGCCTGACTGATCACCACCAATGCCTCCACAATCTCCTCAGCAATCTCCTTCAGAAGTTGGGGATGTCGTCCATCTGGTCTCAGTGATTTAATTCCTTCAGACCTTGCAGCTTCCCCGGCATCTTCGGGTTAGTGTTGGCATTTCATTCACTTCTTCCCTACGCGTCTCTTAATTCACGTATTTTGTTGTCTTCCACTGTGAAAACTGTTGCAATGAACGTGCTCACCTGCACCATTACGTCTTCTTCAGTGCTCCAATTTGCATTCTTCTCTCTGTTATCTCTCCACGCTTCAGGCGCTCTGCCTGTTTTCCTGATGAAGGGCTTTTGCCTGAAACGTCGGATTTTCCTGCTCCTTGGATGCTGCCTGAACTGCTGTCCTTTTCCAGCACCACTCTACACCAAAATCTGGTTTCCAGCATCTGCAGTCATTGTTTTTACCTTACTAATCTCTCTGTAAACTTTTAAATATGTGAACAAACTCTTGCAAAATTCTTTACATTTCAAGTTCACTCACTTACGTACTAAATCTTAATAACTCATCTTGCCATTTCAGCTGTTCTGTGCTCGTTATTAAAGCCCTCCTAATGCTCGACGTTTCACTAGTCTACATCAGATTGTGTGTCTTTCTTTTGTTTCTATTCTCTCCCTGACTTCTCTTGTCAGTCATGTTTGCTTTACCCTCTCTTAAGCATGTTTAGGTGGCGTGAGCAATGGATCGGTGTTACTAGGCGCTGACGGAGTGCCATTTGGACTTGAGGTAACGTCTGCCAACTTTACAGGATAGCAGAGTACATGGAACAAGACTGTGACCAGGGCACAATGATTGTGGGTTTCTATCTTGGACTGGTAGAGATGAGTTTACGAAACTGCATTTACAGGGAGTTCAGAGGAGAGTATTTACACACACCAAACCAAAACCAAGGTATATTTGTTGAGAAAGTGAGGACTGAAGATGCTGGAGATCAGAGCTGAAAATGTGTTGCTGGAAACGCGCAGCGGGTCAGACAGCATCCAAGGAGCAGGAGAATCGACGTTTCGGGCATGGGCCATTCTTCAGGAATAGCCCATGCCCGAAACGTCGATTCTTCTGCTCCTTGGACACTGCCTGACCTGCTGAGCTTTTCCAGCAACACATTTTCAGCTCAGATCTCCAGCATCTGCAGTCCTCACTTTCTCCACATTTTACTGCTCCCTCACACACTTATAACTGTCCTTTATTTGATGTCTTTATTTCTGGTTTTGTGTGTGGTGGGCCAGTGACAGCCTGATGTGGAATTCCAGATTGTTATGAAGTTGAAAGTGTATACTGCACCTTTTAGAGAAGTAGAATGTTGTTCTGCACTGAGAGCTTTTGAGAGCAGTGTCAGTGTTTACTGGAATATTGAAAATATATAATATTTGGCTGTGAAATAGGTACTCGAGATGGTTGCTATTTTGAAGACAATTCAAATTTAACCAACGAATTTCAATTACATCTCTGTAAACTAAAAGCCAATCGATTTTGAATTTATTATTCTGCCAACATCGAACCAATGAGATAATCCGATTTTGGGGTATAAGAAAGGCAGGCATGTTGAAAGTCAGACAAAGTTACTGTCATCCAGGGAGAACTATAGGAGAAAAAGACAAGCCAAAAACAAAAAGACAGATTGTGAAATGAAGTGGAATGACGCTGACATTTTGTGCAGCTAACACCAAATAAATGTGAGCATGAAAGCTGCTGGGTTGCGCTGTTGGATCTTGCCATTACCTCGATCACGTGTGCCCCACATGCTGACAATTGATAACTCAGCCGAATCTCAATTCGTCTGCTGCTAAAACTCTCACTTTTTCCCCTTTTGATATCACTGGAGGAGACTTTAAATGAAAAGTCTGGTGATTTTGGTCGAATGACAAATTGTAGTTCTGATGAATGATGCTTTAAAATGAACATCAAACGCGACTGTAAACATTCAGCGAAGGAACAAAAAATGCAGTGACACTGCTGCAAGAGTGCCACAGAGCCCCGAACAACTTAGTGGAGTGGAGGTATAGTGGAGCGAATGGCAGTTATTCTCTCAATCCTTATCAAATAAAAGGGTAGGAATAATAGGGGACTTTCACAACTCCGATGTAGTGTGTCATTGTAATGCGAAATGATTTTTGAAGTGATTTCAAGAGTACTGTATTGATCAGTCATGGCAAGACCAACAAGAGCGGCACAATAGTGAAGCGAGTTTTGAGACCTTAAACTGGGGAGTAGGAGGAATGGCAGTGGGAGAAAATCTTGGTAATCGAGATCACAAGCTCGTCAGCTTAACGTCAGACTGAAAGCCACATACTACAAGAATTAGAGTAGTATGGTTGGCATGGTGTAGATTTATTTTACCAAGGCAAACTGGTTAAAAGATAAACGTCTGTGGCATTAATGGAAACGTAGCAAGTGAGGGGCCATACTCGCCTATTGGCAGGAAATCAATACGAATTGTTAACAGGTAATCTCTGGTCCATGACAGTAAAGGCTCCAACATGATCGTTGATTTCACAACTACGGGGATTGAAATGGATCGACTGGTTTCAAGGTCCCGATGCTGGGATGGGACACGTTTATCCATCAAAAGTGACAGCAGCAGCACAGACAGAATGGTACCGATGTGCGCGTTAGACTATGGAATGCCTCAGTGAAATGGGAGGAGCGATGTAAAAGAGGGTTAGTGACCATGGAAGGGAGGGAAATCTGAAAATGCGTGGGCGTGAATTCTGATTTATGAATGGACAATGTGATATTCCGCATAAGTAACCAGTGCTGTGGAATATCATGCAATCTCGTGTTACCAGGGCTAAACTAAGAGAGACTGAGTGGCGCAGCAGTGAAGATCAAAGTGGAATTGGGCATGAGGATGAGCCCGCTGTGACGGTATAAAGGTGCATGAAATGCCGGGGCTGGGACTCCAACCTCACCTGTCGTACCTTCTATTGACATGGAGCAGAGAGCATTGTGATATCAGAATGGGACCTCCATCTCAAATGGAGCAGCTTCTGTTGGCATAAAGCAGGGGGCATTGTGGCAGCAGGCTGAACGTTCCAACCTCACCTGGAGCAGATTGTATTGATAAGGAGCACGGAGCAATGAGACATCAAGTTGGGAGAAAGGAAACTCAGTTATTTTAATCTGAAATAAAGTAGTATTTAGCAGGACCCATGTATGTAGATTGAGTTAATATCTGTCCCAGAGAAATCTCTCAATAATAAGGGAAAATGTTGCAAAAATTCAGCTCGTGGAGGAGAATCTGTGCAGAAAGAAATGCAGGTAATATTTGCTTTGTCTGACTTTGATCATAAGACTGACTGCATCTTTGGTGAAATTGCAGCAAGCGATTTTCAGCTCGTGCCATGTTATGACATTTCCTGAAAACCCACGCAAGCCATGAAAGCAAACTAAACTTCCATAAATTAACGGTATACAACTAGCTCAAAGGGAGAGGACAGAGGGTGGAGTTGAGGGGTTTATTTCTGACTGGAGCACCGTGACCTGTGGAGTGGAATTTTACACTTAATGGTAATGTCCGAGGGAGTGTTGCTGAACAAAGAGACCTTAGAGTGCAGGTTCATAGATCCTTGAAAGTGGTGTCGCAGGTCGATAGGATAGTGAAGAAGGCGTTTGGTATGATTTCATTTATTGGTCAGAGTATTGAGTACATGAGTTGGGAGGTCTTGTTGCGGCTGTACAAAACATTGGTCAGGCCACTGTTGGAATTTTGCGTGCAATTCTGGTCTCCTTCCTATCGGAAAGACGTAAGGAAACTTGAAAGGTTTCCGAAAGTAATTATGAGGATTTTGCTAAGGTTGGAGGATTTGCAATATAAGAGGCTGGGGCTGTTGTTCGTGGAGCGTGCGAGGCTGAGGGGTGACTTATTCGAGGTTTTCAAAATTATGAGGGTCGTAGATAGGATAAATAGAAAAAGTCTTTTCCCTGGGGTCTGGGAGTCCAAAATTAAAGGGCATAGGTTAAGGGTTAAAGAGGAAAGATATAAATGAAACCAACGGGGCAACGTATTCACACAGAGAGTGGTAAGTGCATGAAATGTGCTGCCAGAGGAAGTGGTGGAGTCTGGTATAATTGCAACATTTAAGAGGCATTTGGATGGATATACAAATAGAAAGGGTTTGGAGGGATATGGACCGGGTGATGGCAGGTGTGACTAGATTGAGTTGGGATATCTGGTCAGCATGGACGAGTAGTACCAAAGGGTCTGTTTCCATGCTGTACATCTCTATGACTCTATTTGATGTTGCCATTATGCTCGCGTTTGTCATGATTAATGGAGGAAAATTAGGAAACTAATATTGAAATTTACAGAATCACCGATGATCCCATTCAATGGCTGAACAGACAAGAGGCTGAATGGAAGATTCATCTTGACAGATATGTTTTCATTATGAATCGCGCTCAAACACGAAGTGGGGAGGATTAGACAGAAGCAGTGGTGGTGATTTTCTTTCCTGGTTAAATTTTTGAATATGACTGCTATTTCTCCTGGAGAAAGTGAGGTCTGCAGATGCTGGAGATCAAAGTTGAAACTTTATTGCTGGAACAGCACAGCAGGTCAGGCAGCATCCAGGGAACAGGAGATTCGACGTTTCGGGCACAGGCCCTTCAGGCTATTTCTCCTGTCCATGTTAACATCACAACTCTGAAGCATGAAAGTGTGAAGAACATGTGAGGCAAGTGGCGCAAAGTCTAACGTGCCTGACTCCAGATCAGAACATTGTAGGTTTCACTCCTCTCTAGCTCGAGGTTAACGCATGTATTCATTACACTCACAACCTAATCTTCCTCATTGTTCTGAAGCCGAAATGAAGATTGAGCTCCTGATATGCAGACACGAGAATCTCTTTCAGTACAGGTACCGGAGAACATTATAGTCAATGTCGCAGCGTCATCACAAGTGAGGAAGACCAAATAGTCCCACACACTGCGAATCGGCACTTTTCAATTTCACAGAGCCAACGAACAAATCGCTGTGGCTCTTCGAAATGGCAAGGAAACAAAATAAATATCTCAGTCTCATGTTGGCTCATGGAGTGCCGAGGCAGCTTCTCCTTCTTCAAGAGGCTGAGACGTTGACATTGATGTTCGTAGATACATTGTTTGATTCGAAGAATTGAAAGGAATCCTATTACAGATGCCCATGCTGTTGATGCTGAACAAAACAGCCCTTACTGGGAATTGAACCCGGACCGCAGTGGTAAAAGTGGCAATTCAGAACCACGACACGACCAGGGACGAGTACAGCGGTCAGACGCACGTCGAGTGATAGACCTCAAACGTGTTGGACGCGTTCCTGGCAGAAAAAAACCGCTTGACTATCCTCATTCCATTTTCCATTCCTTTGCCATGTACGCCTTAGCATCACAAATACAGACTGAATACCTCTGAAGGTTGTGTTAATTTCATCACAATGAGTTGCAGATTTATCCACAACCAATGGTGGATAAATTATTTACTGCTTATCTACTGAAACATTTCTGCATCATACATTTAGTCTACAGCCCTTGGCATTTGAAACATTTCTTTCTGCCGAACTTGCCTTTATCTCTCATTGTTTTGCAGATTTCAATCATTTTTTTCTCACAATCTCCTCTTCTCCATTGAGATTAGAACATAGAAACTGACCTTTTCCATCCTTTGCTGACTACTGTATTATTTCCTTTGCCTTAGCCTGATGTTCCAGTGATCTCTGGTACATGTCAGTAAAAATTGCTAAATGAGCACTGATCTCACAACAGCAGGATGTAAATAGATCGACTGATTTTAAGGTCCTAATTGTGGGTTTGGGTCACGTTCGCCCAAGAAAATTGACTGTAGCTGCACAGACTGAACAATGTCAATGCGAGTGCTTGATTGCCAAATGCCTCAGGGAAATTTGGAGGAGGGACCTAAAGCAGGGTTGCTGATCGTGGGTTGGGGAGAAATCTGCGAGAATTGGTGGGTTTGAATCCTGATACATAGACAGCAGAGATGTGAAAGGGCGAGGGTTTGAAGGAGCAAAAGCATCACCTCGATGAATATTTTCATGTTAGAAAAGATTGATTCCATCCTGCATTTGTTAAGCATGTCTTACTCTGCATAAAACAGTAACAAATGACAATACTGGAAGTCAAATTGGAGATGATCTTTCTGCTGCCACAACGCAAAGCGCTAACCACTGCACGATACCGGCACCACATGGAATAGCATGATGCAAAAAGCAGTAAAGATAGTGGCAGAGGATATGTTAGGAACAGGACCACATGAACAGTAGGAACACTTGACAGACAGTGACAGAGACACCGGAACCGATGGATATTTCATCACTTTGTTTGTTGAAGGCGAAGATTGACATAGTTCTCCAGAAAATGAAAGGGAATAGCGCAGGGAATTGCTGGAATGTATTTCTGCAAAAGAAATGCAGTTTACCATCGGCTACTTTACCAATTTCCTCATACAAGGAAGTGACCACTGCTGTGGAATATCATATGGTCCCAGTTTTCAGGCCTGGTACAAGAAACTGTGTGGTGCAGCAGCGAAGATCAAACTGGAAATGGGGATGGGGATGAGCTAGTGGATATGGGTTCAGTAGTGACGTCAGTGAGTGTGAAGTATTTCTCTGAAAGTATAGAGTCACTTGAAATGCCAGGGACTGGGAGTTCCAACGTTGCGTGGAACAGCTTCTGTTGAGGTGGTATACGTCGCATCAGGCTGGGAGCTCCAAGCTCGACTGTGGCAACTTCCATTGACACGAAACAGGGAGCTTTGGGACATCAAGTGGCAGTTGCAACTTTTCCTGGAGCAGTTTCTATTTACATCTGCGCAGAGAGAAACGGAGGTAATGTTTTCGCTCTTCGAACTTTCTCATATGGCTAACGCTGCTCTGGGCAGGAAGGGATTTTTATTTTGCTCATTTCATTTTATTCAATTTCTTGTAAACTCACAAACTTCGAAAATTAGAGGGAATACGATGTTGTGATTAGTATTAGTTTATCACCTGTGATGGATCAAAATCAGTAAAGTGAATTGGAACTTCATCAGATGAGTGGAGATCCCATTGAATGGCTGAGTAAATGAATGACATAAAGTGAATGGAAGTTTCATGAGGATGAATGTATTTTCGTGACAAAACTTGCCGTTGCACAAAGAGTGGATCATTGGAATGAAGCAGTGAAGGTGGTTATCTTTCCTGGTTATTCAACTTGTGAACATGAGTACGATTGGTCATGTCCGTGTTTAGATCACAACTCTGCCGGATGCCAACATCAAGCACGCGAGAGCACAGTGTCAGAATGGATAATGGGCTTGGTTACAGTCCAGAGATGGTAGTTAAGCTTTCGACTTGGTTCAGGAGCAAGACTGCCAGGCTTCAAACTCACATACATGCTAACCTACTGCATTGTTCCAAAGCCGAAATAAGGTTTGAATTCTTACCCTTCAGGAAGGAAAGTCATTCAGGAAATGTCCCCGAAAACAGCAGAGTAAATATCCTAGTGTCGTCACAGGAGGGGAAGCTGAAAGCACACGCTGCTCAAGGCAACCTTTCAATTTTTCAAACCCACAAACAGAACCATACTCACAATACTTGCCAAACAGTGACTGAGATGTGGGAGCTCAGATCCGGCGAAATATTTTAACTTCAATGTCCCGAGAGATTGTGGTGATACCAACACTGACTTTGCACAAGACTAAGATTGATAGATTTCTAATAATCTTCAAAGGGTGATGGGATACTGCAGGGTATTGCTGAAATGTATTTCCCAGTAACAATGTAGTTGAACATCGGTTAATTCACCAATATCCCCACTCAAGGTTTAATTAATGCTGTGCAAGATCAGAAAGCCCAACTTTCAAAGGCGTTGAGTCAGAGAAATTGAGTGATGCATTGGAAATGGAGATGACGATGAGCGCGATGATGTGGCTGCTGTGATGCAATCGGTGAGTGCAATGTCCTTCGCTGACGGTACAGAGGCAAGTGAAATGTGAGCTCCATCTTCACCTGGGCGAGCTTCTCTTGACATGGAGCAGGGGAAATTGCGACATCAG
The DNA here is from genome assembly GCF_037043375.1 of Chiloscyllium plagiosum. Classification (NCBI taxonomy): domain Eukaryota; kingdom Metazoa; phylum Chordata; class Chondrichthyes; order Orectolobiformes; family Hemiscylliidae; genus Chiloscyllium; species Chiloscyllium plagiosum. Next base: position 48,403,894 of record NW_028270184.1, on the reverse strand, counting down.
ACTTGGGGAAAGTCTACTCAGCTATTTTAATCATATGTGAAGTAGTTATGCAGAAGGACACATGTTTCTGGATTGAGGGAGTATCGGCAACAGAGAAATGCCTCAATCAAAAAAAAACTTCTGCAAAGAATCAACTCTTGGAGAGTGCAGAGAGAGGTAGATGTTATGTTTGCGTTATCTGACTGTTCTTCTATGGTTGACTCTACACTGAGTTACACTGCATAAGTAAATTTTTAGCTTTAGCCTGTTTCATAGTATACAATTTCATGCATCGTCGCACAGGTCGTTAAAGTAATCGAAATCTCCGAAAATTAACTGGTATATACGATGTGATGATTAGGCTCGTTTTCACTTCAGTTCTGGAGGAATAGCAGGAAAGTGCATTCGAAATTCATCAGATCCCATTGAATGGCTGAGCAGATAGTGGGTGAGTGGAAGCTTCATGCGGACATATATGTTTTCTTTGGGAAACTCGCCACTTTGGAAAGTGGCGAACATTGGACTGAAACAGTAAAAGTGATTATCTCTATTAGTTGTTAAAACATTTGAATATGACAGCGATTGTTCGTTTCAGTGATAACATCACAAGACTGAAACCGTACCGCATGCATCAGGCCAGTATAACGTGCGTAACTACAGATCTGCTGAGTGGAGTTTCGAATCCAACCTGGCTTGCAGGCAGCGCTGACTTTATTGCACTTAAAACTGACTGTTCTGAAGCCGAAATGAGGTTTGCACCTTGAACTGCAGGGACAAGAGTCCCTTCATTAAATGTCCCTGCGAACCTCAGAATCAATATCCGAGAGTCATCACTGGGGGGGAATCTGAATTCCTCGCTCACGCTGCCCTTTACATCTTTCCGAGGTTCACTGTGGCACCTGCGATTGTCAAGGAAACAAGACACAAAGCCAAGTCTCAGCTTTGGCAATCTTAGGATAATCTTTAGGAAGCGGAATCAGAGGAGAATGGAGAGTGAACTGTCTGAATGAGCGGAGACGGTCGAGGCACCGTCCCCCTTCTTTAAGAGGCTGGGACATCGTCTCTCATTTCTCGACGTCATGAAATGATCCGAGGTATTAAAAGCACTCCACTTGCATGTGGTCTACTTTTGCTGATGTCGCTGTTAGGATCAAAACAAACCCCAACTCCCGGACTGAGAATCAAAGCCGGGTCACAGTGTAGAAAGCGAAAACAAATGGAACTGCGAGCCCACCACGGACAGCTACATAAATACCACGTATGTGTAGAATGACAGCCCTCAAGGTCGTTGTACATGCTTTCGTCAGAAGCAATCGCTTGACTAACTTTATTTATTTTCATCACTTGGCCTTGTATGCATTAACATCTCAAGTTCAGATCCGAGTATTTCTGAAGGTTATGTCGGTTTGCCTCTGCGCATCCTTGCAGACAGTGAATCCAGATTCCACCATCCGCTTGCTGATGAGCTTTTATTGCACATTTCCTCAACCCTTTCCACCTGTTAACTTCAGTCTACGCCCCAGTTGATCAGTTAAGAGGAAACCTTTCTTTAAGTCTGCATTGTCCATGTCGCTCATTATTTAGTGCATATGAAACATATATCCTCACAGTCTCCTCTGCCTTAAGAAAACAACCCCAGTCAAAATAATCTGTCTTCATAACCTAAACTTTTCAACTCGGTAAATTTCTGCACCGTTTATAGTGCGATCACATGACTACTGTAATGTGAATTGCAGAACTGCACACAATATTTCGGGGGAACCGATTGAGCAAATGATAAAATGGCTCGAGAAAGCCACAGAAACTTGTCTTTTCCAATAAAACATCTTTTGATCAATACTGCGCTGTGCACTTATGCTGAGCCCGATGCTCCATTAATCTCTTGTCCGTGTCAGTCAAGGCTGCTCCACGAGGATTAATCACAGAACAGCTGCATGTCAATGGATTGAATTGCTTGAAGATGCCGACCATGGGATTGTGGCATTTTCACCCAAAACAGTGACCACAACAGTACAGAATGAACAGTGTGAGTATTATATTGTGCAATACCTCAGTGAAATGGGAGAGTGGACGTTTAGGAGAGTTAGTTCTTGTGGGAGCAAGAGACTTCTCCGATAAAGGGTTGCTATGATACTTGAAACGCAAAGAGGTGAGATAGCGGGTGTTTGAAGAAGGTAATTTATCACCACCAAGACAATTTTTATATAAAAAAAGATTGATTTTCCCAGCGTTTGCTCAGCACATATTACATGGAGTAAAACGGGAAAAATGTCGATTGCTGTCACTGTAATTCGAGCAGAACTTGCAGTGTTTACAATGCCAACGAAGAACCATTTCATGATCCTGGCGCTACATGGAAACGCACGATGCAAAAAGCAATAAGAATCGTGGCAGAGGTTATGTCAGGAACAGAACCACATTCACAAAGGAATACTTGTCAAACAGCGACTGAGATGTGGGAACTCAGATTCCGTTGGATCTTTAACTTCTATGTCTTGAGAGACTGTAGAGATTGCAACACTGAGATTGTAGGAGATTAAGTTTGCGAGATATCTACAAAAGTTCAAAGGGTCGTGGAATACTGAGGCTATTGCTGAAATGTAGTTATCGATAACACTGTATTTTAACATCGGTTACTTCACCAATTTCCTCACTCATTGACGTAATCATATAATGGCATGTCATATAATCCCAGTTCCCAGGCATGGAATCAGAGAAATTGAGTCGCACTGCTCCCAAAACGAATTGGAAATAGTTATGGCGATGAGTGCGACCATGTGGCTGCAACAATACAATTGATGAGAGGAATACCATTCTCTGATGATACAGAGGCGCGTGAAATATCGAGGCTAAAAGCTCCTGCCTTACCGAAAGCGGCTTCAATTCCCACGCATCAAGAAGCAGTGGGACATTAGGCTGGGAGCTCCAATTTCACCTGCAAGAACTTGTATTGACATGGAACAGGGAACATTGGGAGATCAGTTGGGCGGAAAAATAGTCACCTATTTTAATCTTAAGTGAAGTATTCTCAGCAGGACACTTGTTTTGTGGATTGAGGGAATATCAGCAACTGGGAAAGTCTAAATTACAAAGAACAATTCTGCAAAGAGTGAATTCTTCGAGAAGCAGCTGTGCAGAGAGAAGCAGAGGATTTTTTTACGTCATCTGCCCGTCCTGAAATGGTTGACTTTGCATTGGATTAATATCCATGAAGGGATGTTTTGCTCGGTTCACAGTATTCACTTTCATGCAAACTCGCAAAGGTTGTTACTGGAATCGAAACATCTGAAAATTAACTGGTTTATACGATATGGTGATGAGGCTCACGTACACGTTGGCTATGCTGAAAAAGTGGATTCGAAATTCATCAGATCACTTTTGATTCCATTGAATGACTGAGCAGAGAAAGGGTGAATGGAACCTTCATGAGGGCATATGTGTTTTTTTTTGGAAAATTCGCTGCTTTGAAAGGAGATGAAGCTTGGACTGAAGCAGTGACAGTGATTATCTTTACTGCTTGTTCAACTGGTGACTTACACTGCTATTAATCATGTCCGTGCTAACATCACGGCTCTTAAGCCTTAGCCCGTGTGTTGGGCCAGTGGCGCAATGGATAACGCGCCTGACTACGAATTAGTAAACTGTGGGTTTGAATCCAACCTAGCTCGAGTGCAATCGAGACTTTTGGTACGCATTAAAAACTGATTTTTCTGCAGCCAACATAAGGTATGAGTTCTTAATCTGCAGCAACGAGAATGCCTTCATTAAATGTCCCCGAGAACATAAGAGTCAATATTCCAGCGTCATCACAGGAGGGAAGTCGAATAGTCGCACACGTTGGTCATAGGCACCTTTCCATTTCACAACATCATTGTTGCTCGCGGGAATGCTAGGCTTTGAGCATTTTTTGAAACTCTTTGGGCAATGGAATCAGAGAAGAATGAAGAGTTAAATGTCCAACTAAACTTTATAGAGAGCGAGTTCCAGAGTCTACCACCCGCAGACTGATAAAGTTTTCCTACAAATCTATTCAAAGCTTTCTGCATCTTTTCTAAAATCTACAAACACTGGTGATCGTTCAAGAGCAAATATTTTCTTCAATCTGTAATTCCATGGTCGTCATTATTTCGTACACGTCAATCATGTCTCCTCACAATCAGCTCCGCTCTGAGAAAAACAACCCCCGTTTTGCCTAGGCCAGACCACTCAAAACATTCTTATGCAGGTAATCCAGAGCGTAACGTCGCTATTTGTTTTGGTGAATGTATAGTAAAATTTACTCGGAATACTTCAGCGAGGTTGACTTCCAGTTTTTAAAACAAAGAGAAAATTATTCACAAAACTAAGGAATGAAACACAATGAACAGAATATAGAATACCCAAAGAACTCAGCTGTCCAAAGTAGACTTAATTATGCTTTTCCAAAAATACAGAACAGTCCTGGTAATTAAACCCCATAAACACAGAGTACAAATGGAACAGGTTTACAGGTCGATATTAGAGGGGCAAAAGAAGAGAGACATGCACATCACTGGCATCGATAGGCACATTGAAAACCTTCGTGTAATTAGGTGTGGCTGATACTTTGGCAATGGTTAACAAAGTATTTAGGCTGTAGAATACCTTTCGAAAGTCTTGTGTTCACAAAATTTCTTACTTGTTTTTAGCAATTCGGTGAGTGGAGCAGTCCCACTGCTAACAGTCAGCACAAACTTTCAGTAAAAGCCACTCAATCTGGTAAACCATAGTACTGCTCTTTTCGTCAGCAATGTGTAAAAGTCCCCTGTAACTTTTGTTTTCGCATCCTGTGGGGCTATTTGTCCGTGTTCAACGACATATCCCAGGAAGGTGACTTTGGCTTTGGCAGGTTCACTTTCAGCGAGGTTTATAAACCAGTTTGACTTCCGAATTCGATCAAACAAGCCCGATAAATGCTGTAAATATTCAATCCATGAGAGACTGTTAGGCACCAGGCACAATATACACCAATCAGTTGCGTATCCGGCAATTACCCTGTCAGTTAACCTCTGAAATGTGGACGAACTGTTTTTCGTACAAACGGCATTACTTTAAATTTCTGCTGTCCAATTGGCGTTAGAACATTGCCTTTGATCTTTCCGACAAAGTTGACTGCCAGGAAGTCCAACTTGGAAATGTAAGTTGCTCGTCCAATCTCTTCCACACAGTCCTTCAACTGCAGATACGTATATGCACCAGTCTTTCTAACAACATTGACTTTGTGATAGTCCACAAATAACTGTTGGGTCTTACCTGGCTTTCGCACCATGATGATGGGTGAACTCCATTCATTGAAACTCACTTCGGTTTTGCCATTTTGGAGCATACGTTACATCTCCTTATGAACTTGCACCAACTTTATAGGGTTATGCCTGCAAGGATGTTACAAAATCAGAATAGCATCTCCTATATTTACATCATCTACAATTAGGTTATTAATTCCCAGTATATTTCAGCAGATTTCCCCATGCATGAGTTATAATTCTTACGATTTTCTTCTGGAAGATAACTGAATAATTATACCAATATTGGACAACTTTTGCATTGTCCAATTTTATTTCAGGAACGTCCAATTCGGAATTCACTGAAACTGGTTCTTCCCAGTGTGTTGTAGTCAATAATACATTCTCCTCTTGCGTTCTTTCTCTGCCAAAATACTATTAGCGCATATTCCCATCACACATTCTGTGAGATTCCTTCATGCCTGGATTCCCTATCAAGTAGCTAACCTCACTCAATTTCCTCTCAATTTGAAAAGGTCTCCTAAACCTTGCTTTAAAGTTTCACCAATTAATGAAATTTAAATAAATTCATTGTTCCCAGTGGCAAAATTGTGTTTTTTTTTTATTTCTCATACAACCCTCCTGCTTCACCAATGGCAGCGATACTTTTAAGTGCTGTCTCGACAACTCCCCAACATTATTTAGTCCAACTCTAAAATTTGACACATCGTCCAAATGCGTGGTCTCTGTAATCTGACTTATGATTTGGAGATGCCGGTGTTGGACTGGGGTGTACAAAGTTAAAAATCACACAACACCAGGTTATAGTCCAATAGGTTTAATTGGAAGCACACGAGCTTTCGGAGCTCCGCTCTTTCATCAGGTGACATTGGAGGGCTCGATCGTTACACAGAATTTATAGCAACAATTTACAGTGTGATGTAACTGAAATTATACATTGAAGCATTGATTGTCTGTTAAGCCTTTTATCTGTTAGAATACAGTGATCGTTTCATTTCTTTCATGTGTAAATCACAAAATTTGTTTTTTAAATTGCATTCTCGGGTTAGCTGTTAACAATGGTGATAGCTAGACAATATGTTGAAGGTGTTAGCCCCCTGTGTTCTCTGTCTATGACCTGATGTTTAGATTGATTCTAATCTAAAAAGTGAGATAACAGAGTTTTATATTAATTCATGCAGTTTTTGAGCTCAGAGTTCTACATGAATGAATGCAGATTTTGAGCAAAGTACAATGTAACGCTGCAAGTACAAATTCATGCCACATGACAGGTGATCACCATTGCACTACGTACACACACAGATATTCCTACGCACACACACTCTCACATACACACGGATGCAGGTACACACAGACACGCACACAGACACCCACACACACCCTTATAGACACACTCTCCGACAGTCACACATGCACCCCCACACAGACTTAAGACACTCTGCACTCACTACACACACACACACACTTTTTCACACTCACAACCCCCACCCCAAACAAACACACACACACACAGTCAGACAAAGACCCACATGCACACATATATTTTGTGGGGTGAATTTGTACTTGCAGAGTTACATTGTATTTTGCTCAAAAACCACATACATTCCTGTAGAACTCTGAGCTCAAAAACTGCATGAATTAATGTAAAACTCTGTTATCTCACTTTTTTAGATTAGAATCAATCTAAACATCAGGTCATAGACAGAAAACACAGAGGGCTAACATCTTCAACATATTGTCTACCTATCACCATTGTTAACAGCTAATCCGAGAATGCTATTTAAAAAAAAACGTTTTTGTGATTTACACATGAAAGAAATGAAACTATCACTGTATTCTAACAGATGAAAAGCTTAACAGACAATCAATGTTTCAATGTATAATTTCAGTTACATCACACTGTAATTTTTTGCTATAAATTCTGGGTTACGTTCGAGCCCTCCACTATCAACTGATGAAGGAGCGTCGCTCCGAAAGCTAGTGTGCTTCCAGTTAAACCTGTTGGACTATAACCTGATGTTGTGTGATTTTTAACTAAACTGGCTTATTATTTTTTCCTTATTAAATTTTAATGATCCTCTTACTTTATGCCCAAACTTGGTTTCAGATGGTCTTAGTTTGGTGGAATCTTTCGATATATCTCAGATCGCAAACAGCACGGACGCAGCTCCCTTATGGAAATAATCTGGCTACTCCAAACCATAAAACCTCAACATAGTCTTTAATAATTGGCATCACCTTTCCAGTGCACCCTGTGATTCTGGATGGTACACAGTAGATTTGAATTGTTTTATTCGCAAGCTATCTATATACTCCTTGAAAAGTTTGGATGTGAAGTTTGACCCTTGATCTAATTGTATCTCTGATGATAGTCTTAATCTAGTTTTTTTTAAAAATCGTAATTCGTCCTCAATCCTTTTAGCTTTCATCTTGCACAATTGAACAACATTTGGAAATCTCGTCAATAGATCAATTTATGTTATTAATACTTATTCCAATCTTTTATTGGATGTAGGGAACCTACACAGTGCATCAAGACACTTAAGACAGATTCCTTAAACGCTGCAATAGGTATTAAAGGTGCAGGCTTTATTATTTCCCATGGTTTTGCATTTAGTTGAAATGTATGACACGTCTGGCAAAATTCAACTAGATTCCTCGGCATTCCAGGCCAGTAAAAACGTCTTTTTATTTTAGCCTCCGTTTTCCTCACTCCTAAGTGACATCCAATTTGTGGCACATGCGGCACTCTCAGCACTACCTTTCTGTACCCGACTGGAAAAAAAAAACATTCTGCCCATTTCTCACGTGCCTGAATATGTGTTGGTCTATATTTCCTCCTTAGCATATCATTTGCTAAGTAATATCACACAGGGATGCATTTACTCTCCTTCCAAATATATGTCTTCTGATCCAGCTGCTTTAATTTTTTACCTTTCTGCTGTAACCCAGTAGCATAGCTGAGCTGAATATACTTGCATTTTTAACGTTTGTCCCCTGCTGTGTCCCACTTATCTGACAATAAAAAAATTGTAATCTTGATGCATTGTGTAGGTTCCCTACATCCAATAAAAGATGGGAATAAGTATTAATTAACATAAATGGATGGAATCACATTTCAGCCTCCTAATCCATGCCTTTTGATTTCTTCTGCTTCAGATTGTGACTCTGTGATCGCGAAAAGACACAATCTGGGAAAATTCCTTTATTGCATTGCGACTCTTGCCTGCATCTCGACTGGATTTTCAACTTGAGTATGCAGCAATCTTACCAGTGATTGAGCTATATCATTTGCAAGCACAAATTGTATTCTTGGAGCTAAGAGTTTGTCCAGAACTCCCACCACAATTTCCAAACTCTTTTCTGCCCACTCTCGCCTCACTGTACATCACTGAGCAACGTTTCGTCCCACCATGAATTCCCGTACACATAGTTCTTCAGGAGTACATATTTCCCATTCTTCTGCATCACAGACTGAGACGATCCTGTGTCCCTTAATATTGTTACTCTCTATCTGCTTCTCCTGGCCAAGTTAAATAAACGTTAACTTTGCAGGTATGTTTTTAAAGCACATCTGGCACTTCCCCCTTACCAACTTCTGATCGGCCTGTGCACTCTGATGCAGCTTTCCACCCTCCACTGTGCTATCTATTACCATGGCAACAAAACATCCAGGCTTGTTTTGTTTTCCTGCATCTGACTTTCCAGTGCTTTCCTTAGTTCTCCAACACTGATTTCATGTGGCCTACTTTCGTTCCCTTCAAGGTTTCGTTCCCTTCAAGGTTTTCCTATTTACCCTGTGATAAGTTATCCTCGTGATTTTAACTGAGATTTATCTTTCCCTTTCCACGTGAGGATTTGTCTTTGCCCAATTTCTATCCCTCAGACTTAAAATGATTCGGGAAGCCCATCCTTCTTTTATGGACCAGTTCATAACAATCAGCCATTTCAGCTGCTAACCTTGTCGTTTTAACAATATACTCTTCCAGAGTAAGCTTATCTTCAGCCTTTCTCTCCAGCCTTTTAAGGTGAATTCCTTTAATAATTGCCAATTTCTGAATTTCAAACTCTGTCTCCCTTTCTCTCTGCTCCGCTGGTCTCTCTTCTTCCCTCTCTTTACTTCGAATCGTATCTCAAAATGCTTCAAATCTGGTGACTTTTCCTTATCTCTCGCGTCTAATTCAAGCTGCTTCATATTCAATTGACGTTTAAACATCTCTACAGATTCTCATGATTTTTCGGGTTAGTTAAATGTTGAGCTACTGCGGGAAATGACCTCTCCTTTCCTCACAGAAAAAGACAAATACAACCCCAGCATTTCTGCTAATTCCAGAAGTCTGGCCTGAATCGGTTTTTTGTAAAACTACCAACATTACATTGTCCATAGCCAGACAACTCTTTGTACCTAAATGAGACATGGCTTTCCCAAGAATTGTCTACCCCAATTCAAATCAACATCCGAAATAAAGATGCAAGCACATATCAGTTGCTCTTTTAATCCATCAGCTATCTTCCAATTTGTTATGGACGTGGCTAAACCATTCAAAACGTTATTAAGCAGACAACTCAGATCGTAACATTATATTCTTTTTTCGTTAAGTGTACAGTGAAAATTACCCGAGTCAGCTAGTTCCAAAAAATATTCACAAAATGACCGATTGAAAAAGAAAAAAATAGAATATAGAATACCTACAGAACTTAGTCTATCCAAAGTAGACTTAATTATGCTGTTCTGAAAGTCAACAATAATCCTAATAAAAACAAGCACTTTAAACACAGTAAAAATGAAACAGAAGCTTACGGGGAAAAATTAGAAGGGCAGAAGGAGACTGGTGAAATCCACACAAACAACATGAACTTTACTACCCTCGTTAAAAAAAACCTGATCACTTGCCAATAAAATGCATTTGATCCAATCTGTTAGGTATAATATTCTGTAACAAAACCGTGATGAAGGTTATTAGATAGTGCACCACTGCTGCAGGATAGAACATAGAACATAGAACATAGAAGAATACAGCGCAGTACAGGCCCTTGGGCCCTCGATGTTGCGCCGATCCAAGCCCACCTAAACTACACTAACCCACTATCCTCCATATACCTATCCAATGCCCTCTTAAATGCCCATAAAGAGGGAGAGTCCACCACTGTTACTGGCAGGGCATTCCATGAACTAACGACTCGCTGAGTGAAGAACCTACCCCTAACATCAGTCCTATATCTACCCCCCCTTAATTTAAAGCTATGCCCCCTTGTAATACCCGACTCAATACGCGGGAAAAGGTTCATACTGTCGACCCTATCTAACCCCCTAATCATCTTGTACACCTCAATCAAGTCACCCCTAAACCTTCTTTTCTCTAGTGAAAACAGCCCCAAGTGCCTCAGTCTTTCCTCATACGATTTTCCTTTCATACCAGGCAACATCCTGGTAAACCTCCTCTGCACCCGTTCCAATGCCTCCACATCCTTCCTATAGTATGGCGACCAAAACTGCACACAATATTCCAGATGCGGCCGTACCAGAGTCTTATACAACTGCATCATGACCTCAGGACTCCGGAACTCAATTCCTCTACCAATAAAAGCCAGTACGCCATATGCCTTCCTCACCGCACTATTTACCTGGGTGGCAACTTTCAGAGATCTGTGTACATGGACACCAAGATCCCTCTGCTCATCCACACTACCAAGTATCCGACCATTAGCCCAGTACCCCATCTTTTTGTTATTCTTCCCAAAGTGAATCACCTCGCACTTAGCTACATTGAATTCCATCTGCCACCTTTCTGCCCAGCTCTGCAGCTTCTCTATATCCTGCTGTAACCTGCCACATGCTTCCTCACTGTCAACAACTCCTCCGACTTTCGTGTCATCCGCAAACTTGCTCACCCAACCTTCTAACCCCTCTTCCAGGTCATTTATAAAAATGACAAACAGCAATGGTCCCAAAACAGATCCTTGCGGAACACCGCTAGTGACGGCACTCCATGAAGAAACTTTGCCATCAACTACTACCCTCTGTCTTCTTCCATCCAGCCAATTCCTAATCCAAACCTCCAACTCGCCCTCAATGCCATATCTCCGTATTTTCTGCAGTAGCCTACCATGGGGAACCTTATCGAACGCCTTACTAAAATCCATATATACCACATCTACCGCTTTCCCCTCATCAACCTCCTTCGTCACCTTTTCAAAGAATTCAATAAGGTTTGTGAGGCACGACTTGCCCTTCACAAAACCATGCTGACTATTCTTGATCACATTATTAAGACACACAGTACTCCAGCTAGAGCCGATTGAGCAAATGAAATTAACAACTGAGAAAGCCACAGAAACTGCACTTTTCCAAAAATGTGACTTTTACACAATGCTGCGCCGTGGAGAAAGTGAGAACTGCAGATCTAAAAACCGGAATAAAGCTTTCCAGAAAGACCACTCTTTTACCATGAAACAGTTCATTTCTAAAACATAAAGTCTTTGGCCTCAAGCCTCAGCTGTTGACGGAGAAACAAAAGGCCTCACAGCGAACACTTTCGTCACTGTTACACTCCATCCGGTTCTGAGCCTGAACTGTTTTATATCAAGACACATTAATGTGTATATCAAGACACATTATCCTTGAGAAAAAGTACAGCTCCGTTTTTTTTTTAAGAAAAGAGAACATCTTTGTGACAGCGCAGTCCGTCCAAACAATCTTCATAAGTGAAACTCTTCGAAAAGACAATATCCTGGTAAATCTGTTCTGCACAGTTTCCAATGCTATCACATCCCTGCTATAATGATAATTGCAGAAAGACACACAGTACTCCAGCTAGAGCCGATTGAGCAAATGAAATTAACAACTGAGAAAGCCACAGAAACTGCACTTTTCCAAAAATGTGACTTTTACACAATGCTGCGCCGTGGAGAAAGTGAGAACTGCAGATGCCAGAACTCAGAGTCGATAGTGTGGCAATAGAAAACACAGTTGTTCAGGCAACATGCGAGGAGCGGGAGAGTTGATGTTTCGGGAATAAACACCTCATCAGGAATGAGGTTTGTGGCCGTGGTGGCTGAGAGATAAATGGGCGGTTTGGGGGTTTGGGGCGTGAAAGCTGAGAATGCGATGAGTATATAAAGTGGAAAATAAGATACAAGTTCTGACAGGAGGTGGAGCGGGTAGTTTGGAAAAGTGATGTGCAGGTCATGAGGGCTTTGCTGAGTTGGAGTCATGAAACTAGAATAATGTGAGGGGAGGGCGAATGAGGAAACTGGTGATCCCATGTGGCATCAAGGTCCCAAGCGGAAGTTGAGGCCTTCTCCTTTCAGGCGTCAGGTGTTTAGGGAATGTCCATGAAGGAGGCGCAGGACCTGCATGTGCTTGGCAGATTGGGAGGTAGAGAATGATTTGCATCAAAGATGAGCTTCCAACTGCATATCCAAATTATCATTACAAACATGTTTTTACATCTCAAGAACAGTATCTGACACTACCACACCTAAGTAGAAGGCAAGGATTGCAGATGCGAGAGAGTAGAGTCAGGAAGGATTGCGCTAGAGAGCACAGTGGTTAGGCAACATCTGAGGACCAGAATTGTCAATGTTTCGAACATTCCTGACGAAGAACTTATGCTTGAAACATCGAATTTCCTACTCCATGGATGCTGCCTTACCAGGTGTACTTTTCCAGATCCACACTTTTAACTCGACACCACCTCAGCTCAACTGCATAGGAAAATTAAGATGCACCAGTCACCGCTCAGTTTATTCTTCTGTCGCATGCGAGACAAACTGCAACATTCTGTTCCCCATAAATATCATGTCATTCAGATCACTAAAGAAAAGAAAACTGCAGAGGCTGAATATCTGAGAGAAAAAAATAATTGTTGTAGAATTCAGCATTCTCTCAGTTCAACTGAATGTTTGAATATTAAAATTGATAAAGGAAAAGAGAAAGCTGAGTATAATAACTGCTACATTATGTTTCTCAAAAGAAAAACGAGTTTAATGAACTGGAATGTTTCGATCAGGCAATGCATGCTCACCTTGTCAAGTGCTGCTGGGAATGGAGGAATATATATTTGCTTCGCCACTGCTGAACAGATGAAAAATATCATTTTGACTTCCGAAACAGTTGATGCTCCTGCAGAAAAGTCAATGTGACTCATATCGCAGCACAGCCATTTCAGAGTATTTCAGAGTCCTGCAACATCACATTTATTTAAAAGATCTTTATTGAATGTTCCTTATAAATATGGTATTCTCCATTTCATAGTGCATTGGACAATATTTTACCCACTCACTTACCCATCGGTACATCACTCAATTTTAGTACCCCTGATGTTCCATTCAAGATCTATCTACCAAACTGCTTTCACGAAGAAATTGCTTATTTTTAAAACCGAAGACTGAGCTGAACAAATACCTGTTGGAAATCAACCACCATTCTGTCACTCTCTTGTTTAGTGTGTCTCAGTGCCTGTCACCTTAAACCTGTGCCCTCTAGTTTTGAACTTCACCATTCTGCGCAATCGATTTAGGCCAGTTGTCTATCCATGTCCCTAATGATTTTATAAACGGCGAGAACGTGACGCGCTGCCTGGAACATTCCAGCGAAAAAGCCCCTGCCTACCACATCTCCATGTTATGTCAAGCCCTCAGCTCCCCGCAACATCCTTGTAAATCATCTGTGCACAGTTTCAATTTTCTCAAAATCTTTCCTGTAGAAGTTGACCATAATTGTAAGCAGTATTCTAAATGTGATCTCACCAATGCTCCATATCGCCACAACATGACATTCCAACTTGGATAATCGACTTTCTGACTAATGACAAAAAGCGTGCCAAATACTTTCTTCACCGACTTCTCTACTTGTGACACCACTTTTTCTGCTTTTATAAATTTTACCTTGACTGATAAAGTTGTGATTGTCACTATGTTCTACTGCCTTCATGGATATGTGGCCCAACATGCAAAGTCTCTCTGTTCCTGTAGGTTTCCTCGTGTCCTGCCAATCATTGAGTAATCAGTTGACGTGTTACTTCCAATGTGCATCACCTCATGTTTTTCATGGTTAGTTTCAACATCCCCTCTCTGAATTTGACATTTGACAAATCAATTTCAGAGCTCCTCCGTTCTAAAAGGATCTTCCTCACCAATAACCACTTTGCTCATATTCGTATCATCGACAACTCTGCTTATCATTTCATCCTAACTTGTTCTATATTCTTTACACACATTCACAAACGACATGGGACCCAGCATTCATCCTTGTGTTACACCATTGAATACCAGTTCCAGTCACACAAACAGCCTTCTATCACCATCCTGTGTCTCCGACCACCACCAATTTAAGTTTGGTTCCAACTTGCCAGGAGACCTTAAATCCCTTTTCACTTTTATCCTCTTACCAGTCTCCAGAGTGGTGTCATGTAGAAGGCTATGTTGAAATCCACACAAACAACATGAACTTTACTACCCTCGTTAAAAAAAAACCTGATCACTTGCCAATAAAATGCATTTGATCCAATCTGTTAGGTATAATATTCTGTAACAAAACCGTGATGACTCTCCCTGATGAAGCCTTGCCTGGACAAGTGGCAGTTAACTCTCTCCTTCAAGGTTTGCTCTCAAAGCAAACCTTCTAGATTCTCTGGTTTATCTCTCCCAATCTTGCGTTCGTCCAGTCCACTACAAACCCACAGATGAAAGTAAACCATTGCTCAGAACACATGTAATTTCCTCCCTTGTCACAGAGAGGAACACAAGATACAAGTCCGTCCTGAATTGGGAATATGCCCACTTCAATCCGGTCAGAACCACGAACACTTCCTCAGTCCCTATGTAAAACTGCTTAAGAACCTTTCCATCCCTCTTCCTGCATTCTGCCCCTATATCTTCCCACAAGAGGAATATTTTTCAGTCTATCATTAAGGATGAGGTTTCTAAATTCTTGGAAGAGCAAGGTCGGATTAGAACAAGTCAACATGGATTTAGTAAGGGGAGGTCGTGCCTGACAAAGCTGTTGGAATTCTTTGAAGAGGTGACAAGTAGGTTAGACCAGGGAAACCCAGTGGATGTGGTCTATCTATACTTCCAAAAGGCCTTTGATAAGGTGCCACACGTGAGGCACCTTATTTACCAGCCCTTCTGCATGGTGTAATTCAATGACAGCCGCCAGGATGCACTGTACAAATTTACGAAGGCTCGAAAGAAAGTACATTCCAAAGACATGGCTACGAAGAAAATGAAGGGCAGAGGAAGCAGATGAATGGGAGGGTTATGACTTGGAGCCAGCGATCAAACCTGGTCAAATGAAGAGTACAGGAGTTTGATTCAAAAAGTCAGCAAGTATGACATACAGTGAGATTTGGCGATCTGGTTTCAGAATTTGCTGGCTGACAGAAGGCAGAGAGTCGTTGTAGATGGGAAGTATTCTGCATGGAGGTCAGTGTTGAGTGAGGTCCTGCAGAGCTCTGTTCTTCGGCCTCTACTCTTTGTAGTTCTTATTAATGACTTGGATGAGGAGTTTGAAGGGTGGGTTAGTAAATTTGCAGATGGCACTAAGGTTGCAGGTGTTGTTGACGGTATGGACAACTACTGCAGGCTGCAGCGCGACATTAATAGCATGTCGAACTGGGCTGAGAAATGGCAGACGGAGTTCAACCTGGATAAACGCGAAGTGATGCATTTTGGAAGGTGGAACACGAATGCAGAATATAGGATGAAAGACAGGATCCTTGGCAGTGTGGGGGAACAGAGGGATCTGAGTTTGAAAGTACATGGATCCCTTAAAGTAGCCACCCAAATGGAAAGGGTTATTAAGAAAGCATATGGTGTTTTGGCTTTCATTAATGGCGATCGAGTTTTAGAGCTGCGAGGTTTTGCTGCAGCTCTACAAGTCCCGAGTGAAACCACTCATGGAATATTGTGTCCAGTTCTGTTCGCCCTCCTATAGGAAAGATGCAGAAGCTTTGGAGGAAGCGCAATGAAAGTTTACCAGGATGCTGCCTAGACTGGAGGGCTTGCCTTATGAAGAAAGATTGAATTAGCTCGGGCGCTGCTCTCTGGAGAGAAGGAGGAAGAGAGGAGACAAGATCAAGGTGTATAAAATAATGTGAGGAATAGATAGAATCAACAGCTAGAGACTTTTCCGCAGGGCAGGATTGGCTGGTATGAGAAGTCATAGTTTGAAGATATTAGGAGGAAGGTACAAAGGAGACGTCAGAGATAGGTTCTTTACGCAGAGAGTTGTGAATGCATAGAATCGGTTGCCAGCTGTGGTGGTGGAAGCAGAGTCATTGGGGACATTTGAGCGACTGCTGGACATGTACATGGATAGCAGTGAGTTGAGGGGTGCACAGATTAAGTTACTATATTTGACATTAGGATTAAATCTCGTGGCCCAAAGGTCCTGTTCTGTGCTGTACTTTTCTATGTTCTATGTTCTATGAGTGCATACACTGGGTATATCTAAACGTAAGGTGTCAACCTGGTGAAGCTACGACACAGAAATAGTCGCATGCCAGAAACCATAAGAAGCAACGGATAGACAAGGCTAATTGACTTCATCACTCACGGATCAGACATCAACTCTGCAGTCCTGCCAGCTCCCAACATAAATGATGCGGGACAATATAATAAATCATTTCTTTCACATGACCATCGAGGCTGAGGGTGACTAAACAGATCCTTTCGAAATTATGACAGTCATGGAAGTAATGGATAGTGGAAGTCTTTTTCATAGACCACAGGAGACATAGTTTTAAGGTGTTATCGAGAAGACCAGCCCCAAACGTATGGTATGCAGATTGATTTTGCTTGTTTTATGATAGGCATACATTCTGAGAAACAGTGAAAAATATTGTGTTGCATTCTCTTCAGTACAAATCATACCTTACATAAGGACATCAGTTTAATAAATTTCACAGCTTTTGACCAGGTGCAGAGAAGGATCAACTCTATATGTGACTGGTCCATTCACAAGTTTGATAACAGCAAGGATGAAATTGTTCTTGAATCCATTGATGCGTATTGTCAAACATTTGCATCTTCTGTCCAATGGAAGTGGTTGGAAAAGAGCATTGCGGTGGTGGGAGGGGCCTTTGATTGTGTTTGCTGCATTCCTGAAGCAGTGGGAAGTCAAGATTGAGTCGATGGAAGGAAAAGTTATTTGTGTGATGGTTTGGGTTAGGTACACCATCTCTGTAATTTCTTGCAGCACGGGCTTAGCAGTGACCAAACGAAGTGACTGGATAGAATGTTTTCTGCAGTGCAATGTAAAAATTGGTCAGAGTCGTTGCCAAAATGCAAACTTTTCTTCCCCGTCTGAGGAGGTAGATGCATTGATGTGCTTTCTTGGCTGTAGAGTTGACATGGATAGTCTGATTATTTGTAATATTTATTCCTCGGACTTGAAGCTGCCCATCACCTCCAACTCAGCACCAATGACAGAGACCAGTATCGGTCCTTCAGGCCAACTCCTGAAGTCAATGGCCAGTTCCCTTGTTTTGCTGACATTGAGGGAAAGATTGTTGTCTTTACACCATGTCACTCAGCTCTGTTTCCTGTTCACTGCTCACTGTTGTGTTTGACCCACCCACTCTGGTGGTGTTATTAGTAAATCTGTAAATGGAGTTAGAGCTGAATTGAGAGGGGATTATTGTAGAGGAGGAGTAAACAACTAACCTCATTCATTGTGATCTGCAGGTCAGAAAGTTAAGGATCCAGTTCTCGATGTGAGGAAAGAGTCCAAGGACTCAGATTCTGTTGATGAGTCTTGTTGGCATTATGGTGTTCAAGAAAGAGCGAAAGCCAATATACACAAGTCTGATGTAGTTGTCCTTGTTATCCAGATGTTCCAGGGATGAGTGAAGTGCCAGAGAGATGTTGCAGGGTGGAGAAACGGAGGACTGCAGATCCTGGAGTTCAGAGTCAGCGTGTAGTCCTTGAAAAGCACAGCAGGTTAGGCAGCATCCGAGGAGCTGGCGAATGCTCGTTTTGGGCAAATGCCCGAAACGTCGGTTCTCCTGCTCCTTGGAAGTTATGTTGCAGTTGTACAAGACTTTGGGAGGGGCGCACTTGGACAATTGTAGTCTTGGTCACCTTGTGAAACGAAGGAGGTTGTTAAACTGGAAAGAGAGTAGAAGAAAGTTACAAGCATTTTGCCAGGCCACTATCATCTGAGGGAAGTAATAGGGAGAGTCTGGACAAGCTGGGCCTTTTTTTATTCTTTAGTGTGCAGGAGGCTGAGACTTGCATAAGGTTATGAGAGGTATGGATACGGTGAACACGGTACTGTAATCTTTTTTCCTGTGGTTCTGGAATCAAGGACGAGAGAGCACCATAGAACATAGAACATGACAGCGCAGTACAGGCCCTTCGGCCCTCGATGTTGCACCGCCCTATCAGACTAATCTGAAGCCCATCCCACCTGTACGTCCATTTGCCTGTCTAATGACGACTTAAATGCACTTAAACTTGGCGAATCTACTACCGATACAACGAATCATTCCATACCCTTCCTACCTTCAGAGTAAAGGAACTACCTCTGACATCTGTCTTAAAGTTGTGTATCCTCGTGTTTGCCGTCCCCATATTTGGATTAGATTAGATTAGATTACTTACAGTGTGGAAACAGGCCCTTCGGCCCAACAAGTTCACACTGCCCCGCCGAAGCGCAACCCACCCATACTCCTACATTTACCCCTTACCTAACACTACGGGCAATTTAGCATGGCCAATTCACCTGACCTGCACATCTTTGTGACTGTGGGAGGAAACCGGAGCACCCGGAGGAAACCCACGCAGACACGGGGAGAATGTGCAAACTCCACACAGTAAGTCGCCTGAGGCGGGAATTGAACCCGGGTCTCTGGCGCTATGAGGCCGCAGTGCTAACCACTGTGCCACCGTGCCGCCCGGATATGTGTCGAGTGTACGGAAGTGGGGTGAGAGTGGATGAAAATTTTGCTCAGCATGTATCAGTTTGGACCAAAGAGTCTTTCTCCGTGCTGGGGGACTCAATGACTATGGTAATCCATGATTGCAGTTCCCTCAACGAAACTCCTCAGTTCTCTCCAAATCAAACATCAGCGTGTTTGACGCAGAGGGTAATACGTGTATGGAATGAGCTGCCAGAGGATGTGGTGGAGGTTGGTACAATTGCAACATTTAAGAGGCATTTGCATGGACATATGAATGGTAAGTGTTTGGAGGGATATGGGCCGGGTGCTGGCAGGTGGGACTAGATTGGGTTGTGATATCAGGTCGGCATGGACAGGTAGGACCGAAGGGTCTGTTTCTATGTTGTACATTTCTATGACTCTATGTCTCTAAGTGATATTGAAGAAGATTCACTTTTGGCAAATCTAATGTGCAATTCATGTCTGTTTGAATAATCTCAGGTCAAGATATGAAAATGTTTCAAATACTCACAGCTGGCTCTGCAGAGTGAAGCCCCACCTTCAGGTGTTTATTCTGCTCTGATTTACAGATGTGGAGGATGTGGGACCAGTGGGCTTTATCACTGCGGAAGGGGTCAAATATGTAAGACTGACGTGAGGAAGATATTCTCTCTTTCAGAGGATAGCAAGTCTGTGCAAATGCATCCAACAGAGGTCTGTCAAGACGGGGTGCATTCAAAGCTGAAATAGACAGTCATTTAGTTAGTCTGCAATTAAGGGCTACGGAGATAAGGCTGAAAAGTGGAGTTGAGGATTATACAAATAAGCCGTGATACCATTGAAAGCTGTCGCCGACTTGTTGGGCTAAATTTCATCTATCTGCTCCAATCCCTTTGCTGTCATTTGGAAAATGCGAGACACCATTTAAAATGTAAAAAAAAACACAACGTTTGGAAGAGATGTTTGCAGTCAAACTGAGTCAACATTATTTATTGAAAGGAAAATCACACTTGCCAATTTGCCGGATTTCTTTGCTAACATGACCAGCAGAGCTAATGAAGGGAGCTATTCGGTATAGTCCTTTCGAATTTCTATCAAGCACTCAATTAGGAGCCATATAAATGGTCATTGCACAATAAGAGAGTTCACGGTGTTGAGTAATAAATCAGCATTAACTGTCCACTGTCCACTCACAAGAAGTCACCAAATCGTGATAATTGAACACTTTACAAATTGAAAACATATAATTAGTGAAATCCAGAATGGTCAATGATTTTTCTGTCTTAATGTCTTGGAGGAAGTGGCAGAGAGAAATGTGTCCAGTTCTGCTGCCGATACGCAATCAGTGAGCGGCCTTATTTTGATGACGACGTGAAAATCTGCAAAAAGATACCGACAGTATGAGTGATTGGATAAATCATGCAGTTTCATGTTGCGAGTGTGAGGTCATGCACTTTGTTAGGAATAATCAAAAGACAGACTCATATTAATATGGAAAGAAACCCAATAATGAAGTGTGGTTCAGGTGGTTTCCAAGAAAAGACAGAAACTAAGTCGCCTGTAAAGTAAAGTAATCGATGACCAAGATATGGCTCGTCTTGTTCATTTGTCTTGTTTTATTGATTATTGTTCTCAAAACAATCTTTACAATAGAACCGGGAGTGGGAGAGGGGAAATTAAGATCACCCATGATTACTGCCATCTTTTAGCACTCACACACAGTACTTTTTCTTGTACGTCTTATTTCTCACTCTGGTTATTGCGAGTGGGCTTGTCAACTACACCTGCTGCTGACTTCTTTTCTCACTGTTCCTTATCTCGACACAAAACACATTTTACATCCTTGTGTCCTGAATCAAGGCAATCTCTAATAATTGCATATATATCACTAAAATCTTGGCCTTTCGCACGCCTCTGTGCGTCATCTTCCAATATTAATTGATTCTGTATTGTGTTGCAATTGCACATAATAAGAGAAAGACAAAAAAGACATTGGTGTACCTGGTGTACCTGGGTTCACACGCACGTTATTGAAGTTAAAACGCAGATTACCGCCCAAAATACTCACTTAACCTTCAGGAAGCACACAATACGTACAATGTTGTAGGGTATGACTAGAGCAGCACCAGAAACACAACAGAAATACTGCTCTGGGCTTCTATTTTGCATGTATTTCTCAATGATCAATAGACTTATACATGTGTTCCATCAGGAATTACCTCACACAAGGAAGTAACCTGTGCTGCAGACGGTCAGATAATCCCAGTTCCAACTCCCACAATCAGAGATACTCAGTGTCCTGCATATCGATATAAGGAACAGCTGTCCATGGCGTTTATGGGCTAGATTAACTTTCGGAATGCAGCTCGCACGTAGTTCGCCTCTTTCTCCTATATATTGTTTCTTGCAGTCCCTTGTTGGAATCTCATCAAATACATTTGTCCTGCACCTGATGGATATTGGGTCTTATGTTCTGCAACCCCAACAATCGGAAGCAGCGGGATTGAAACTAATTCAATTCATTACACCACAGGGCCGCAGCGTTTCACAGGAGCTTCTGCAGCGCTGAGAATATCATCGAGAAAGGGAAGGAAAAGGCTGCAAACCTTCTTCCCAGCTCCGTTGAAATTTCCAACAACAACTCCGAGGATTCTGGATTAGTGGTGCTGGAAGAGCATAGCAATTCAGGCAGCATCCGAGGACAGGCAAAATCGACGTTTCGGGCAAAAGCCCTTCATCCTTTATTCCTGATGAAGGGCTTTTGCCCGAAACGTCGATTTTGCCTGTCCTCGGATGCTGCCTGAATTGCTGTGCTCTTCCAGCACCACTAATCCAGAATCTGGTTTCCAGCATCTGCAGTCATTGTTTTTAACAACTCCGAGACACGAGCTTCACATATTTCTGCTCAAAAACTCTATGATTTTCTGCCGCAGAGAATTGCACCCTCAACTCCCGCATGCAAGGTGAGGATACCAAGCCCTACACTATCAAGGATAGTAGTTAGAGCGAGGCCAACATCTGTCACTATCATATGGACAACCACAAACACACTCTTTTCATATGAAAGTCTCGGCACTCATAGTATACGAGACCCAAGCAGCCTGTGCTGGGTGTTATTATTCCAGACTATTTGTGTTGTATACCGTTTTCCTTGAAAGTGGATGGAGGTCGTTCTTTCACCGCTGTTGTGAAGCCACATCCTGCACTGAATCTGCTCGCTGATTTTTGTTGCTGTGGCGAAACGGTGGGCAATCGCGTTATAAAATGTTTCTATACTTCTCTAATTTCCTTCATTACTGTCTTGATGAGGGAGGCTGATGATTGGCTGTCTCGATCAGATGGAGGCACCATTGTTGGCCGAATTTAATGACGAATGGAATAGGAAATCTTCACTTTTCATGGTTCATTGTTGTTTTGTTTTGTTTTCTGTTACTTGAGCAAATTCTGGGACTTGGCAATGTGCTAAATGTCCAGGGTGTTTGGAAGTACCGTTTGAAATTGTCTATCTGCCATTTGTGTGAGTGATTCATGACAAACACGTCAGTAATTTTCTCGCTTTTATCATTGAAATGACCAGAGGCCTTAGGAGCCGCAAACACAGGCACTCATATTGTTCATTTCAGTGTTTGTGGCACCGAAGGCCTCTGGTCCTTTCGGTGATAAAAGTGAGAAAAGTATTGACTGCCTGTGAACACAGTGAGTGCTCCTTCTGTACAAAACCTTCTCAAATCCATTCGAAAAGCTCGCTTTCGGATACATAGAGAGCCGATTTTTCTGCCACGTTCTGTGTCTGAAATTTTCAGCGCATTTGGCTGAAATGTTGGTGACTCGACCTCACCCAGGCACAGAGCTTCAATTATTTCATATCAATCATTGAGACCGATCACGTACCGACATTGCAATCATCAAACCTTCACCCCGAAACCGCGTGGAGTGAGACGGGAACTCGCAGCAGAATGCGAGCACACTCTCTGCAAACTTCGCTGCCAGCAGAAAGCAGCCACGACAGCTTCAATCAGCGGCTTCCTGCTCAGCTCTGGGACACAGCTCAGAGAAACCCCTTCCTCAGCAACGGCTCTTCCCGTGTGAAAGGAGCAAACAATCCAGTCTCGTTTGTAAACAGCTTCAGAAAATTGGAAGATTGTTCCTGTTCATGGAAAGGTTTTTAATCAAAACTTCTGTCTCGGAAATGACAAATGGTAAAAGTTGTAGGCAGGAAAAACAAAGGAAGTGTTGATTGTGAGGACTGTGTCTCGTCAGGCAGATTGGGTGTCCGACATTCTAATCAGAAATGATTGCGTGCCCTTAGGTAATTTTCCGATTGATTTGCCGTCTGCCAGAGTGATGGAATCACATCGGCGACGTAAACATGAGGGTAAAAATATTAAAGTATTAATATTGAATATTAAATCCCGCTACAAGTGCGAAATAAATTGTAATTTTCTGTTGAAATAACAGTGAGACGTGAAAGGTATGAATGATGTCATTTGTGATTGGGAGGAATGAATGAATCCTTGCAAATTGCAGTGCCACGTGAATTATGCTCAGTATAAAATGATAAACTAAGCCACTGTGCCCCTGCGTTGGCAAGAGTGTCGTGGGGACATGCCCCATAGTGGTCGCCTTTCCTCGTTAATACAATCCTTGCTCTCCATTCCACTTGCAGTATGACAATAGAGTGCTACTTATGTTGGCACGTCTGTTCCCTTGTTTTGGATAACACGTCGCTTTCTGAGTGAAAGCTATCTCGACTTAACTGGAAGTGACAGATACAAGCCGATCAGTGACCCTTTCAAAACGTCATGTTCCACTCGAGCCGTACATCACCCAATGTGCTCAGAGTCACTGAATGGGAATGGCCACTTGTTGGGGGGACTGACAGTGATGGTTCCATGTCAGATTGTCCTGAACTAAAATTAACTCATTCAGAATGTTCTGATTGAACGCGAAGGAAACTCTTCCTGGAAGGTTCCCAATTCACAAGGAAAATGATTTTGTTGTGTGCCAATGTGGGTTTAGGTAATGAATAGTTTATTGTCAGTAAAGGGAGTGGGGGTGGGGCAGGATTGTGAGGCTTCACTGTGGAACAGAAGTGATCTGGTTGGACAGGGAAGTCAAATATCCACAGAGCAGACACAGTGGATCCGTCCAGTATCATTCTCCCATCTTCTGTTTCTGTACCAACAAAAGAAATTGCTGTAAAATCTCAGCAGGTCTGAGAGTATATTGGAAAGTAAAACAGAGTTAACACCTCAGAACTAGTGACACTTCTTGTTGGATTTCCATCTCTCTGCCTTTCTGCACACTTCTTTTTATTGAATATTTCCCGACTTCTAACTTTATGCTCAGCTTCTCTTTTGTTACTTCCTCTCCAAAAATTTTTGATCATGCTAATAACCCCGGACAACATCGATCTACTCGAAACAGCAAGGTATTGCATTGAGAGGCTGCCAGTTTCAGTGCGGAACGAATGTCAGTCGGCACAATTGCACGGTTGTGACGTCGTATGTCCGTTCACGTCACACCCTACACGTCCTCGGTTCAAACCAAGCAGGAGTTTGATTTGTTCCCTGTTACATGCAGAAGTTTTTGAATTGTTGGGAACGGAGCATTCCTGCTTGTTGTTCTCATTAACAAACCTGCTTTGAATTTGCTCGCCCATGTCTGCCGCTGCGCTGACAAGAATTACAGTTCCAATTTATTGTTGAGTGAAACGTTGTTCAGCTTCTCTCCTCGGATAAACTGAGGACTGGAGATGATGAAGCGCTACTGCCAGAAACGCCGTTTCTCCTGATTCTCGTATGCTGCCTGAACTGCTGTGCTTTTCAGGCACCACGCTCTCAAGTGAAATTCTCTTCTCCCTGGTTGACAATATGTTTCGATTTGTATACCTCGATGGGCGTCCACTTTCAAGGCACAGTTACCGGACATTGATCCTTTCTGTACCTGTACCAAGGCATGTGCTTTACATGTCAATGTGTCAATGTGTTCTGCTTCAGTGTCAAGGAGAACAGCTATTTGCTCCTGTCACAGCGAACACTGGAATCCTGATGTACAGTCTCCGTCAAATGCATCCAGACGTAAGATCTGAAATGCCGCATTTGGATCCTCTCTGGTGTAACTCAACCTGTGTGAACCAAAACCAGAAATCCTCAGTCATGTTTTGGAGCAGTTCACACATTCGAGTGTCGAAGCACTGGACATGCTTATACCTCTTTCAGTCATGATGAGGAATGAAAAGGTTTACAGATTCAGGTGAACTGCTTGACTCACAATCTCGTACAGTCACTCATATTACCATGTGGTTTGAAACCCATCCACTGAAATTGAGGAAACTACGGTCAGGGTGCCGAATGTCATTGTATCCATTTTGTCTTCTTGATATCACAGAGTTGCAGAAAAGTATGACGACGGACGTGGAGGAACGCAAGTCAAATGCAACTCTGTTGAAACGCCTTCTGTCTGATTCAGTCATGAACAAGAGTCAAGAATGAGACTAGAGGGAGATCATTTCGCACACTGAACAACGATGAATAACGTACAGTTATTACTGCTTCCACATCTCAGATCGCCTTTGAACTTCCCTAAATATGTGTAGAGTTTTGTACGTCTCTAAATAAGAACTGTTTGATTTACTAACAGCAAGTGAGTCGCATCTCCTCGATTCCCACACAGGTTTCCAACTCTCCTGACAGCCAGGTTCCAGTTGCTCATGGCTCTGCTGGAAAATTCACGATTAATGAGAAAGAAAAGGAAAATTGCAACTCGTTACGGCACTAATTTTCGAATATCCTCGCTACGTGGTCTGTCATTCTTGGATTCCAGAGCTAGCATAGGTGTTCAGGTGGAGGAATACCTTTCTGCTGCTTATTCTGCAGAATACGCTCACTCGCTGTGAGCATGCCACAAGGTATCATCAGGTACACGGTATTTGCTTTCCGCTTTTAGCCTGTCTGACAGGGTGGCTGAGCAAGCTGAGAAGCTACGTTTCAGGTCCTAGTTTTTAAGAACGTTTTTCATTGAATGCTAGCTTTGACACTTGCATGAATGGATTAAGCTGGCAACGTTTGGCAGGGATGAGCTGTCTTGAAGTTCAAGAGAATAAAACGTAATCATTCCTTCTAAACCACGCTGCGATGTGGCAGAACACAGAGCCACCAATGTGGCAGTATTCACGCAGTATTCCCCTGACGCTGTTGTTATCACATTAGCATCCAGCTGGAAAGGCCCCCAGCATAATACGGGACCGAGATATCCCCGTCATATTCCAGGTTTTTGCGTGCTTCGCCATTTTCTCTGAAAGTGAATAGAGATCGTTATTTCACCGATGATGTGAAACCAGATCCTGCACTGAATCCGCTCACCGTTTTTTGTTGTTGGGGCTAAAAGAAGAGCTATCGCAATCTGAAACTGAGTTCCATTCCTTTAATTTCCTGCAGTTCTGTCCTCAACAAGGCGGCTGGTGATCGGCCCACTTGATCCGGTTGTGAGACCTGCGCATTGTGAACCTAATCTAAAACAGATTTCAAATGGTAATCTTCACTTTTCGTGGTTCACTGTTAGTCTGTTCTGTTTTATGTTACTTTCGCACTTTCTAGGTAAGGGTGGTGCACTAAAGCTCCAGTGAGCTTGTGAGCACAGTTTGGAATTGCCTCGCTACCATTTGTGCGAGCTGTTCATGACCCAGATGACTCAACTGCTTCACAGAGAGCGGTCATGCTTCGGTGTGCCAGGAATTAAGTTATCTTTGTCAGTTGTGTTTCTGTTCCACGTTAACAGCGGTAGTGTTTGGATTCGCTGGAGAGCTGAGGGGGTAACACGGTTTGTGACGTCTTTTCTGCAGCCAAAATGTTTGACGCAGAACTTGGGAATGTGTCAAGAAGAATGGTCATTGGCAGCAAAAGTTCGGAAAAGCTTAACCTCCGGTTGGATTCGAACCAACCATCTTCAAAAACACTAACAAAGCGTGTAGGATAAATAACGTGCGCCGTCTGCTCTTGCCAACAAACTACTCAGGATTCTGCTTCGTCCTGAAGCAGCTCAGTTGTACTGTCGTGGAAATTAAATCGACTCGACTCAAATGTTAGCAAGTGCAAAAAGAGAGGTTTATTTGAGACCTTTGCAAAGGGACATGACACATTGGCAAGACGACTCATATAAGGAACGCCTGAGAACTTTCAAATATTCCTTTTATACAATAATGCTACAAAGTGAAGATTGCCAACTGCAATCTGGATTAGATTAGATTCATAATGCTTCTCCTTGTAAACACCTCAAGGCCAGGAGGCAGGAACATTCGATTTCCTTTCCAGATATGAAATTGCTTTTTTCATTCCTTGAGTTCTGATATGGTGGTTTAACTGGCCTTGTAAGTCTGCTGATAGGTCGGTTTGCCATTACATTTTTTCTGTCTGTCTGCAATACGTGTCCCTAATTTCGGTCAGGCCCTTGCTTCTTTATTTTCCTTATGCTTTTATAGATTTCACAACAAATGTCAAATTTCCATTACATTTCCACCCTTTTTTTGGTATTTTATAACAACAAAAAAAAGTACAGAGCCTAACAGCTATATATCAAACTGCTTAGGGAGCACCAGACATTTACTCGGACATCAGCTGCCAGTAACACAGCTTTATGTTGGTATCAACACTTGCTCTGTTGTGCCCTGTACATAGCCCAAACTTCACATGTAACACACGTCAACATTACGGTGTGGTGTGATCCATGTGATCGGACCTTCCTGCTGTAGGGCCTCTTATCGTTTTACCATTTGTTATCCCGCTGCACTCATTAGCAAATGCAGGAGGCAGGTACACAAGCAGGGTCCTACGCAAAGCACTATGTGTAAGACCAGTCCGACAACTAGTAGAGCGTGTAGGATTCAATATCCCCATCCGCCCCAAAGGGAGATAAGCCTATGGAAGCAGGAGTCATCTGCTGGGGAGGCAGTCTAGTTGCCACTTTCATATGATTTATTACACTAGTGATATTCTGGAACTCATCAGGAATATTAAAACAGCTTGAGGTACCGAACATTTTGCAATCGCCCCCTCTCTCGGCCGTCAGTATGTCTAGTACTAATCATTTTAGTATCACCGTTTCCCTTATTGCCGTTAACTCAGTATTATTGAGGGTCAGACCTTCCTCCGTCTCATTTGCTGACAGTTATACCCTACATGCGAGGCCATTCATCATTTTTATTGCCATCGTTGTCCCTGCTCACAAGAGAATAGACCACGCAATATTCGCTCCTAGTCGAGTCTCGGGGTCTGCGAGTGTGTGCCATTCCACTTCTGCGGGATGTCAATTTGGGTTCGCCCGTTCCTGGCATTTGGGACGAACACTGTCGTGCTAGTAGACAGTACCGCGGGTTTTGGTCCATTAATTGGTTTGGATGGATGCTGTGCCCTGTTGCTACAATTTCCTGTAATGTTCCTCGCGGGGGGAGGGGGCTGTGCCACTATATTCACCATATATATCGGCGAAGGGTCTATCCATTCCACACCACCAGTCTTCCTCATCCCTCTTCTGAGACTTGGTTATTATTACCTGTGCCATAGCACCTCCTTCATTGATAATTGAATACCTATATCCCGTGTGAGGTGTCCCTGCAGCCATGGTGGCTACTACTAAGTGTCAGTCACTGGGACCGTAAGGATCCCTCCATAAATATTTATTGTCCCATTTATAGTTGTACTGGTTACTAAACGACCATGTAAAGGTCAACTAACCATCCTCGGTTAAGACTACCGTCTGCGGATGTATCCCACACACCCCTGCCTTCACGAATCGTCCTGCCAGGGAAGCCCCATATTTGTGTGAATCTTCTAATCATTACTTGCACGTACTCGATTCCGGTGTTGTCCGATGTCTCTTCAAGTCCAGCTACACGTTTGTAATGGCTGGTGTGTATCATCGTTGCTCTTTGTCCGATCTTAACAGCTGACTTTGTTGTAAGGAGCACTTCAAACAGTCCCACCCACCTCTTTGCCTTCCAGCGTTTCCTCCTGATGTCTTTCACCACTATCCAGTCTCCAGGTTCTAGGTCGTGCATCTTTCCTTCTGCTGATTGAGTAGTGCTGCCTTCACTTGATTCTGTATTTGAGACAAAGGTGCAGACAGTTGTGCGGTGGCACGGTGGTTAGCACTGCTGCCGAATAACGTCAGAGACCCGGATTCTGTTCCCACCTCAGGCAACTGTCTCTGTGAATTTTGCACGTTCTCCCCGTGTCTGCATGAGTTTTTTCCGGGTGCTCCCGTTTACTCCCACAGTTAAATAAATGTGCAGGTTAGGTGAATTGGCCATTCTAAATTGCCCATCGTGTTAGGTGTAGGAGTAAATGTAGTGGAGTGGTTCTGGATGGGTTGCTCTTGGGAGGGTCTGGGTGGACTTGTTGGGCACAAGGGCCTGTTCCCACACTGCGAGTAATCTAATCTTATCTTGTCTTGACAGTGATCTGTTATCGGTCTTACCTTACGTCTTCGGCTAATTCCTGTCCTGGGCGGCCTACCAAACAAAATTTCTTACGGGACAAGATTAGCTCTTCCTCCCCTTCTGGATCTCATGTACTTTAGCACAATTGGAAGTGCCTTTGTCCATATCACCCCCAAAATCCTCACGACGTTTGTCAATTTATTTTTTAATGTAGCATTTCTCTTTCCACTGCCACCGCTCGCTGGATGGTCGGCACAGCGTTGTCTCACGTTTATTCCCAAATAATCACTCGAGGGAAATATTGACAAATGGTGTCACAATGTCGCTGCTAATCCATTCAGGAATTCCCCATCTCGGAATTATTTCAGTTAGCAAAGCCTGGACTACTGCAATGGCATCCTGTTTAGACTTGGGGAGCGCTTCCACCCATTTGGGAAACATATCAACTAATACCAGACAATGCATTTTCCCTTCGCTGGGTATTAGTTCAATAAAATACATCTGTAAATGTTCAACGGGTCTTCAGGATTGGGGGTGTTCTGCCGAAATCATCTGTATTCCCCTCCCCACATTATTAGTCGCACAGATAACCCATCATTCAAAATATTTTCAGGAGTAATGAGTAAATCCCTTAGTGTAACCAGTGCTCCTAAATACTGTGGTACATCCCCTCTTTTGACACATGGTCCTCGCTGTGTGTTATTTGGCATAGAATGGGAATAATGATCGCGGTAGACAGGGTTTACCAATGGGGCCACACTACACCCATTACCTCATTGCCTTGTTCATTCACGCTTCTTCTCCGGCATGGCCTCCGTCTGTAACTCCCATAAGTCTGCTTTGGCTTACACATATTTGACATACACATGTCAACTGAGCACTTGGCAGCTGCTGGGCTGTCGTCCTTGCCGAAAAGGAATCATAATTTTTCATGTGGGCTTCACATTTACAGACAACGATTGAGTTAGGCGATAGGACCGCTTCCAGGAGGTCGGAAACAGGCCACGGTGTATGTTGGGCTTTCCATTGTAGGTCAAGAAGCCCCTGTGTTTCCACAGCGTTCCAAAATTATGCACAACCCCGAATGCACATCTGGTGTCGATGTAAATATACACCATTGTTCCCTCAGCCAATTTACATGCCTCATTGAAGGGAATCAGCTCTGTTGCTTGAACTGACAGATGAGAAGGGACTGATTCCGTTTTGACTACCTCGTGGGTGTACTACAGCATACCCAACACAATTCTGGCCTGTCTGTTTGCTCCTGAATGCTGACCCATTCACAAAAAATGCCATATCCTGATTCTGAATTTTTGAATCCTGCACGTCTGGTCTTGGGCTGCAAATTTCATTCGTTACAGCGACACAGTCATGTGGGTCTCCGTCTCCTTCTGTGGGGAGAAGGAGAACAGCATTATGGACGTTATATCTCTTTGTTGTCATGTTAGGCATCTCCAATAGCACAG
Organism: Chiloscyllium plagiosum; assembly: GCF_037043375.1. Classification (NCBI taxonomy): domain Eukaryota; kingdom Metazoa; phylum Chordata; class Chondrichthyes; order Orectolobiformes; family Hemiscylliidae; genus Chiloscyllium; species Chiloscyllium plagiosum. The sequence goes on along the minus strand of NW_028270184.1, from coordinate 48,372,867 downwards.
TATTGTGCCTGAGTCAACTTGCTGCCGACATGTGTGCTGTGTTTTGCTCGGAAAACAGTAAGGATGCATGTGGGACCAGGAGGGTTAATTCACCCTAGCCGACTGTGTCCCTCGACGCAACAATAACCTTTTTCAGGTGCAGCCACGGATCGCATGCATTTTGGCAATCCTGCTGCTACGGGGTCTAAGTTTCGCCGAAATGTAAGCTACCTACCTCAATTTTCCGCATTATCCTGCATCAGCACACATGTTATGCAGCCACGCTCCTCATCTACCGTATGCACAAAAGGCTTGTTTGGATTCGGACCCCCAGTGTAGGTGAAGTATGGAGCGCCATTTTCAATTCAACTGCAGCGTACTCTGGTTCTGCAACTCTTAGCCATGGGAAATTTCACTTCGGGGGTCCTCAAGGGTTGCGTAATGTTGGATAAACATTCTACAAGTAACAGCACATGACCAAAAAGGATAGCAATTGTTTCTTCATGTGAGTCTTTGGAATTTCTGGATTGCTTGATCTCTGTCTTCCCTTGTTCAGATAAGATGTGACCTTAAAAACGTAATTTGTTGTTGAACAAACTGTAGTTTTGCGAAACTAGCTTTGTGCGCATCCCTAGCTAGATGGCAGAACATTGCAAGCTTATCTTCCTCACATTGTGCCTCTGTTGGTGCTGCTATTAATCATTCGTTTGCATACTGCAGAACCGCAGATCCCGGGGTGAAAAGTAGAGTCTCCAGACTCCTGCACAGAGCCTCATTAGTTATGGTGGGGGACTGACAGCAATCTTGACAAAGTCGCGTGAATGTATACGATTTGCCTTTGAATGGAAAAGTGAACCAGAAGTGACTTTCTGGGTGTACCGGTACACGAAATAAGGCATTTGCTAAATCCACAGCAGAGAACCATTTACTGTCCGGTGGAATTTGAGCTAATATAATACAAGGATTAGGAACATTTGGAGCGGGAGGAACAAGAGCATAATTGACTACCTGCAGGTCGTGAACAAATCTCCATTTCCCCGATTCACCTGGAATGTTTGCCTTTTTGACCAGAAAAATTGGGGCTCTCACCGGTGATTATCCGCAAGGGATTATCACTCCAGCCTTCAGGAGGGATTCAAAGACTGGAATATTTCCCTTTACAACCTTGGGTTTTAACGAGTCTTGTATTCTGCAAGGACGATACTCAGACTTCGGGGTTATTCTTTTTTGTTCACAGCTTCGCGTGAACCCTACATCACGTTTTCCTTTTGCCCTGCACTGAGCAGGAATACTTCTTAATCTTGGGTCCGAGACATCTACCATAGCTAAACGCCAGGCTACCCTCTTGGCGGTGGTTACTTGGACTGCCCTATCTGCCTGAGTTAGCCAATTCAGTTTCTCCATATATGTCCATATATCTGCATTGAAGCAGATATGCACATCGTCTCTGAAGACACAAGCTTTCGTTTTTTTTGTGCCAGTAGTACCCATGGTCCCAACTCCTGCCACCTGTTACTGTATGTGTTTGCCAGTGGTACATGAGGAAAGGAGCGTTCCACATCAAAAAGATAATGTCTACTTGCCATCACAGATACTTTGCATCAGTTCACAGTGACTGCACATCTGTGATCATTCTAATAAAATTCGCACAATAATAGCTGATCTGGATCGACCAATATCCTGAAACAATACTTCTCATATGATTTGTAAGGGCCATGATGGTGTATGCTTGCTGTGCAGTTCCACATATCTCCAGCAAGATAAGCGGTGTTAATGGGATTAACATGGTTACTTGCTTCCTGGGCGAGCGAATCCCTCACTGAACTTATGGCTCTCTGGCTTAATCGCCACTCATAGCCATGCATCAGGGGTCGTGAGTTGTATTTTACAGCCTGCGCTGGTAAAGCTTCTTTTTGTATTACCTGCAAGCCTGTCGGGGTACTGCGCAAATCCGACCCCAGTTTCACTGTGAGATCGCCAGCTATCAGATTTAAAGGACAGAATTCCGAGAACAGAAACGAGAATTGGAATGTTTCACCATTACTGCATTCGCACAATCGGGGTGCGGTTAATCTCTCTCGTGTCACGAATCCTGATGCATCCATTGCGTCGACTCTCTGAACTGCCTTAATGTAAGGACTGAATATGTTGCCCCTGTATCTACCAAAAACTGGCGCATTTTCCCTTGAGACTAGAATTCGCTTCTTCTTATCAACATCTCAATGTCAGGGACCTGAAACATTCCAGTTCCTTTCCAGATATGGAGTTGTTTTTTCCCCATTCCTTGATTGTTGATATGGTAATTTACTGGGCTTGTAAGTCTGCTATTAGTTCGGTTTAACTTTACATTTTTTTCTGTCTGTCTGCAATACTTGCATCTGCAAAGTCACGTTCTTACTTATTTGTTTCCCTTTGCTTTTATTGGTTTCAAAATAAATGCTACTTTTCCATTACAATGGATATCACACTATTTTTACAGGTCGCTGCAACAGCGAGGGCCGACGTACCTGAATTGAATTGTAACGTTCTATTTAGTAAGCTATATTTCCTGCTGGTTTCTGATGTCTCTCCTCACTGTGGAAGCTTCCAGTCACACCTTCCAGAGATTTGTCTGCACTTCATTTAATCGAGGAAACAGTATTTCCTGCTCAGAATGTGATCTCTGTGCAATGGAGAGAGGAAAGCAGAGTCGGTGACATAGCTGAGATCACTTAAGTTCTGTCCAGAATCCCGATCTTCGAGTCTCCTGTAACTTTCAACATCACATTGCGTTCCCACTCTTCTGGGTCTCTGCCTGTATTCCTGATGAAGGGCTGATGCCCGAAACGTCAATTGTACTGCTCCTCGGATGCTGCCTGAACTGCTGTGCTTTACCAGCCCCTCTCCAATCGAGACATTGTGTTCCCAGGCCACTATTTCGGTCTCTGGTCTGCTACAGTGCTCCTTCAAGGCACAACATAAGCTGGAAGACCTGCAACTCATTTTGTGCTGACAGACCATGCAAACATTATAACCCAATATCGAGTTCATTCATTTTAGATACCGTCTGCCCTCTTCCCCATTCTTCACCCACATTTCCATCCCATCAGTTCCGAAGACAGATCATTGCACTCGAAACGTTAACTTTCCTTTCTTATCAGAGATGGACAACAGCTGTTGATTTTGTTCAGACATTTTTGGTTTAATTCAGGGAACTTTGCTTGTCCGTTGTAATCGCCAGACTGCTGGAAGCGTCTGATTGCAGGAGGAGATGTTCACAGGAGTTGACAAGAATGGCAAGGCAGACGCTGTGGTTGGGGATATTTATCTAAGCGCAGAGAAGGCTGATTGAGTAACTGATTAACGTGCACATTTTATGAAGAGGATAGATATGTATGACAGGGATAAGCCTGTATTGGGAAGGAAAAGAGTGACATAAATGAAAGACAGGAGACAAGATGTTTTGAGGAGATTTTGGGAGAATGCATTCACCAATAGAGTGTTTCTTATCTGGAAATCATTATCTGAACATGTGGTAAAGCTAAGTGTCATGAGAACGTTTCAGCAGTCTGTAGCCAAACACTTGAAGAGCCAGAGCACACGTGGATAAGGAACAGGTACTGGAAACTGTGACGAGGATAGACAGATGCGAGATGGGAGTCCTCAACGCAATGGGTCAAAGGTAAACTTGTGTGCTTAAAAAGCGCCTGCTGGCACGGCTCTGTGGCGCAATGGAAAGCGCGTTGGACTTCTTTGTCTTTTCTCTGGTTGTTATTCAAAGGTCGTGGGTTCGAGTCCCATCAGAGTCGAGTTTTAGTTTATGGTTTGGAAGGTGGTCAGACCACACTCGGCTGATTATCTGCAAAACCAACAGTGTTCGTGCAGAAACCAAATGTCTCGAAACGGAACATGTTCCTCTCACAGGTTTCCATTTTCGATGTCTATTTATGATAGAGTAGGCAACACGATGATGTAGATAGGCTGGAAAAAACACAAAAGTGTTGTGTCAGCCATTATGATATCGGATCAGGGAGCAGGGCAGGATCAGTGTTTAGAATGGGCTCCTTTGTGTCTGTGTCATTTCTGGCCCAAGTGTTTAAACAATCACAATAAGGATAACATGAATTAAAGGCCATTTGATATTTTGGTCTCACCTCCATTTCGATTCCCTCCCAGCTGGAAGAGACAGCTCTTGTTTCAGCTTTAGATCAGATAGCGGAGGATTCTCACAAGTTCTCCTTCAGGCTGAATATTCTTCCACATAGTTTTCCAAGTGGACACATGGAGCAAGCAATTTCATGGTTGCTGGGGATTCAGGGGCAGATTTTCACTATGCTGGGCTCGAATTCTGGCCAAGGTAATGAACGTTAATTTCTGACATTTTGAATCTTACTCTGGATTCTTGCGACTTTACTAATTAAACTGAATTTCAATTTGCCCTTGCATAACATTATTCAATCTTCACTGTTTATGAAAACCATGCTACGTGCTCGTGGGTGCAGTATGCTGAATATTATTGTCGTTGTGTGCAGTGTGGGTCGGTGTGTCGTATGAACATGCCAAAGGAAGTTGGTGAAATATCAGTGAATCGAATTCTCTGACGAATTGAAGCCGATGGAAGGAAAATCCCAGTACAGTGGCGACATGACATTTCCTGTGATCAACGCAGGAAACCATGGTAAACATACGCAGCATTCAATAAAACTGATTTTCACCACATTTTACTATGCCATATTTTAACTACATTTCAGGGACATTACTGTAATCTCTAAGCTCTCACATTCTACAGGAAGACCATTAAAATGGCCGACCATCCATTACTAATGTTCTGAATTCACACGCACACATATATATGTGCATATTTTGCGCATGCATATATGTGTGTGTGCATATATATTTAAAATTGCAAAAGAACATTGAGTAAAACAGCATTTATTCGAAAAAAAATATTATTTTGTGTAGTGTTCTGTCCTTGGGGACTACCTCAGTTACTTAAGACCAGCCATAAATACTCCCTGAGTGAATATCCATCACTCAAAAGAGATGCAGAGGTGACTATTGAAAAAATACATTTTTCATACCACTGAACCTGCGCTGTGTTAAATTCTGGAAAGGATGTTGAGCTCGTTTCATACTATTAAATTGCTGGAAGCTCGCACAGGCCATTAAAACAATCCACAAAGTATTAGATTTCTCTCATTGGACATTTTGAATGCTATCGGAAAAACTGGAATCGAAATGATAACGATGTTTTTAAGTATTGCTATGAAGATTATAGAATTCCAAGAGGAATATTTTTCGTGTCTTGTCACTGGATATTTTTGAGGGAGATGAGTGAGCAGCAAATGGACTCACTCCCTTCTCTGTGATTGCTGCCAAATTTTCCAATGCAACAGATTAAAGAAATAAGGTGCGTTACATCGGCAGGTCAGTTCCAACTCACGATAGTATAGTTTCATTTTGATTGTCGCCATCATCTAAAGTATAAGCTGAGTTGGGAGATCAAGATCCTGACTGTATGCTGAGACATTGCGAGAAATAATTCCACACTTTTCGCATCACTTTCTCTCATAAACCAGTAATGCAGCGGACTGAGCTACTCGGCTTCCCTTTCATGCTGAGCTGACACAACAGCTCAGTTTCTTTTTACAATTTCTAGAAGTTCACGTGGAACAAACTGCTAAACCTTTCCTCACAATCAGCTCATTTTATACTTCGTCGTACGCAGTTGCAGGTGTTATGAGGTTTATTTCTAATTAACGTTAACCAATTAGAGAGTGTGCACATAACGCGTACCCATCCTGGCCGCCCAGACTCCCTGTCACGGTGTAATTCATTCCTTGTGTGTCTGCACGCGTCTTCACAAATATTTTAGAATCAGCTTCTGAACAATTTTTCCTGCGAAAAAGTAATGGCTTTCGAATTCCAAAGCTGTCGAAGGAAAAAAGAAAACGTGCTCCAAACTTCACTTTATCATTCTTCACTGGTTTTGAAGTTCCATAGTCGAGATATAGATACATCCAAATGAGGGAATTTCCCTCCAGTTTCCTCTCACCAAATTCACATCGCATGGAAACCTTCCATATGGACACAACTCAGTTTTACCTGGTGTCACACCACATGATCCATTCGTCTTTTCCATTACCCATGAAACCCCGCATTGTCTTTTCAAACGGCATTACCCCTCAATACATTGATGGCTTCCTTTCCATTTTATTGTTTCCACGTAAACGCTGTCCATTCTTCCTGACGTCTTTTCATTCCAGTCATCTCAATCCATGTATTTTATTATCTCTTTATATTCTAGTATAGTCCACGCTGAGAAAGGATGTAATGTCCAATGCAACACATTAAAGCCCGCTATAATGCTGTATACTGCCATTACCAATGTAGGGAAAATAGGAGCTAGTTCAGTCAAAAGTGAATCTGTTGGTTGTCGCATAATGGATCAATCCCTGACTGGGAAGTGACTGTTTTTTCCCTACTTTTCTCTCCTGTCAGAACATTTGCTAAAGCAACACAATAATTTGAAGTTTGAATCAGTGGCGAGGCATTTTCTCCTGTCACGTCGTCGATGATGCCTTCCAGCTCATCTCATCCACTTCCCTCAACCCCACTCCCAAAACCCATCCCTCCAAATATGACGAGGACAGAACTTCCTTTTTCATCACTTTAAAATCTCGCAGCCTCTGTAGGCATCATGTCTCCGGTATTTCCGTCAGCTGCAAATGAACCCCAACAATTAAGATGTGCTTCCCTCCACACCCCTATCCATTTTCTATAAAGATCATTCCCTCTTCCACTCACTTACAAAGTGCACGCTACCACCAAACCACCCTCCCCTCCCAGCACCTTCTCATTCCAACACGGGATTTGCAAAACATCCACCCACAACTCTGTCAAAGGCCCAAAATGACCCTTGCATGTCCATCAGAATTTTACCTGTATTTCCACGCATGTCATTTCCTGTATCAATTGCTCCCTTTGCAGTCTCCTCGACATAGAGGAGATCGGATGCCTAATTACAGACAGCTTCGGAAAACATCTCCGGGACACCCGTACCAAACAACGCCACTGGCCCCTGGCTGAACAGTCAACTCTCCCTCCCACACAGCCAAGTTTATTCAGGTCCAGGGCTTCCGCCGCTCTCATGAACTATCCTATCTGTCCATCTTCCATCCCACCTATCTGCTCCAGCCTGCGCTGCGACCTATCATCATTATCCCCACCTCCATTAAACTATCACAATCTCAGCTACATTGTCCCAGCCCCACCCGCTCCCATTTGTCTCTCTACCCGCTCGGTTCACAAGTCTCTTTCCTGATGAAGGCTTGTGTCCAAAACGTCGGTTGTCCTGCTCATTCTTTGCTGCTTGCCCTGCTGCGCTTTTCCAGCATCACTCTTCCAACTCAGTGGTGAGGCACTGCATTTTGAGTTGGGATTGAAGTCAGAGGCCTCAGTTTTGCAATTATTCAATTGTAAGAAATGTCTGCTCCAACAGGACTGTATGTGAGACAATTCAGGACATTGTTTGACCTGGAGGGAACAGGGAGGTGATCGTGTTCATATCCACATGCTGACCTGCTCGTTCTCTGTGGTGGAAGTTGTGTGCTTGAAAGATTCTGACAAAATTCTGGTCAAATTCTTAGTGTCAAAAATCCCTTACCTTCAGACAGATTCTAGACTCTTTTGAAAGACGGTTTCCCACAGTCATTTTTGGATAACATCAATTTCGCAGGATATTAGTAGGGGAACATTTATAAATCAACCTCTCCACCATAATCTGATGAAGCTGCGCAGTTTATCCCAAATACAACTTGATCAGATTTCGAACATTTATGGAAAAAGCTCTGGTTACAGTGTGAGATACGTCGTTCATTTATTGTGTGTGTGGAACAGGTCTTTCATCACCTGTCATCAGACTTACACACCTCAATTGCAGTCATAGTGAGGAATGACTGTGGAAATGCAGGGATTCATTTCCCTGTCTGAGCTGAATTCCCATGGACGCAATGATACCAGGAACAAGTCATTCACCTGCTCAGAGTGTGGGAAGGGATTCACTCTGTCTCTGACCTGCTGCGATATCTGCTCGTTCAAAATGATGAGAAACTATTTAAATGGCTGAACTGCGGAAAATGCTTTAAACCGTCCAGCGATTGGAGATCTGAACACCATACTCATACGAATGAGAAACATTTTATTTCTCCGGACTTTGGAAAATGTTATCAGACCTCTATGTGCTTCATCTCTGAGAAATATACTCACATAAATAAGAATCCATTAAGATATATAGACACCTGACGTCTGACCCACGTGCTCACCCGGAATAGAGACCTCTCCAATTCCAAATCTGTGTGACCGTGCTGTAAAGTCCGAGCGATCGGATGGCTCATCACCTTTCTCGCAATATTAACAGATCTTTCTAAATGCCATGACTGCGGGAAGTGCTGCACAAGTTCCTGAATACTTACGTGTGATCAACGTGTTCACACTGAGCAAAGACATTAATCATTATAAACGTTCCTGGGGACAGTTCGTCATGAACTTCATCACTTTGTGGAGAGACCTATCAAATATGTAGCCTGTGGGATGTTTTCTCTCTAGTCTCTGTAGAACTGATTTCCCATTGATATTTTCGTAGTGTGAGAGACGTTACAAGTGTATTTATTCCAGGAATAGGTTCAAGCGATCATCTCAACTCTCAGTAAACCATCTGGTTTGCAGTTGGCAGCAAGCATTTACCCGCTCCATGTGAGCAAAACAGTTAGGCCACTCATCGACCCTGCTGAGAGAATAGAGGATCCCACTGAGGGAAGGAATTCACTCACTCATCGTCCCTACTTAGACAGCGTAGACTTTACATATCTCAACAGCAATTGGACGTTGTTGTTATTCACATTCAGGTCTGAAATTAAAGTTGGAATATTCTAGATAACAATCAAACAAATCAGCTTTGTGTTAAACACGGTATCAAAGGTCATTGGAAGGATGGGAGTACAGAGTACGTGAACCATCAGCACAGATTGTCAGGAAGAAATCACGTCTGACAAATATATTAGAATGCATTGAGTAGGTAATGAGCAAGTTAGATGAAGTCAAGCCTGTGGAGGTAACCAGCTTGAATTTCCCCAGGCATATGTCAAGGTGCAGTACGGCAAACTGCTAAATAAGAGACCATGGATTGAGGCTTGGCTAACTGGCAGAAGGCAGACAGTTGGGTAAAGGGGTCTTCTCTAGGATGGCAGCCCGTGACTAGTGGAGTTCAGCAGGAGTCAGTGTTGGCAACACAGCTATTCACATTGTTTATGAAGGATCCAGTCAAAGGAACTGAGGGTGTTGTTGCTCCATTTGAAGAAGACACAATGATAGGTGGAAGGCCAGATCTTATTGATGAAGCGGGCATGCTGCAGAATGACTTGAACGGATGGAGTGCTTTGAAAAAATAGTTGCAGTTGCGATAATTTGTGGAATATTGTGAGGTGGTATGTTTGGTGGTAAGAGTAGAGGCATAGACAATTTTCTGAAAGCAGAAAGAATTCAAAGTTCAATTTTCTCTTCTGTTTAACATGCAGTTTCAGTTGGTGTTTAGGAAGGCAAATACAATGCAGGCGTTCAGTTGAAGCGAATCGGAAAGCATGGGCAGAGGTTTACACCTCAGTCAATAGGATGCTCTGGACAGATGCATTTGGAACATTAGGAGCAGGTATAGGCCACATATCTAAGTGATGATATGTTTTGAGTGGTGGATAGGAGGTTTATAATGGCTGACTCAGTGGTGAGTACTAATGTCTTGCGGCCTCAGAGATGCTGGTTCAGCATCTACTTTGGACGACTGTGTATGTGGACATTCCTCCCCAGAGTAAAGATGTGTGGCTGACGTTTTTTGGTCATGGGAAATGCAGAATTGTGTAGAGGTGTGAGTTTGGGTATGATTCCCTTCGCAGGATTAGTGGGGGCTTCTTGGTCTGAATGGCCGGGTTCCACATTGTAGGTATTCCATTAGAACAACGTTGATTGCTGAGATTTACGCTTTGTCATAAGAATTTTTTTTTTAAAAAAGGTGACCGCTTCCACATAAATACATGGTTTCAAGTGAATCTCTTGAACGATATAAGGAGTGGAGGGGCATTCTTAAGGAGGACATTATAAAGGTCAATCGAGGATATGAGATGTCATCAGAACATAAAGTTAAGTATAGTCTAAAGAGAATCTACAAGTAATTACGAACTTGAGACCAAATAGGACCACTTTGAGATGAAAGTGCTCACGTTTGTCTTGAACCTCAGGAGATGGAGAGAGATATAATGTTCACTTCGCGTTAGTTTACACCATGGAGAAGGAAACAACTGGTATAACTAAATATTGATGTTTTGAAAGTAGTTCACATTGAAAAGGGGAAGGGGTGGACGACTTGGAAAATATAAAGTTGGATATTTCTCTGGGATCTGATCTCCTGTATACCGGAAACTTGTGGAAAGTTAGGGAAAGAAATATTTGGGCCTTTCGTAGAAATATTTTTATCATCTGTTATGACGAGTGGGGCGTCGAATGGCTAATGTGCCTTTGTTTAGAAAGGATTTCGTGGAGAAGGTTGGGAGCGATAGACGTTTGTGTCTGGTTATGGTCGTGGATAAGTTGTTTGGTGCAATTCTGAACGATAGGATTTATATGAATGTTTAGGTACAAGGAATGAATCGGGATAATCAGCATGGTTTTGAACAAAATTGACTTTTTGAGAGCGTAACCAAAAAGATCACTGAGGACAAAGTGACAGACTTTGCTCACTTGGACTTTAATAAAAGCTTTTACACGGTTCCACATGGTTGACTAATTCATAAATTTAGATCGCATGGAGTTAAATGTAAGTTTTCCACTTAGATATAAAATTAGTTTAATAGCAGGATGCTGAGAACGGTGGTGCGGGGTCGTTTTAAGACTGGAGGACTGTTACCAAAGGTGTCCCATTGGCTGAGCGCACATTCACTTATTTCACATTTAAATGAATGATTTAGGTGGCAAGATAGAAGTAAGTTTGCAAAATTGGTAGTAGAAGGTTCTGAAGCGATCTTCTCGCCAGGTCAGTTTCTCTCTGGCCTCGAGTTTACAAAGCGTGTGGGAGAGAAGTGGAGAAGGGCCATTCGTCCATCGTGAAGCGCACAATATCAGGCATCCATCTATCTTCGTCCCGGTTTGCAGCAATGAGATTCTCCCTGTGATCTTAAATGACATAACAATGGTACTGATGGTTGACCTGGTCACACTGTTGTAACCCCTTTGGGGAACGTATTCTCATGTTCACTTCCAGAGTCAGTCACATAGGCACATTCCCCGATAGTGACAGAGTCCTCACGATTCTCCCCACTCCATGTGCTTTATGTCTGCAAGTTTCTCCGGAGAAAGGCGGCTTTAAGTGGAATACAAGGCACTTCGCAGAAAATGTGCATCATTGCGGTGAGCCGTGATATGAAGTGGATACTGAGCTGAAATAGTCCAACACGCTTCTCATGTGTAACTTTCAATAACACAAATCCCACCAAAACAAACCCTCTGGCTCCTGGAAAATGACAGGATAGCGCCCAGCAGACATTCCTCACGAAAAACAACGGACCCACGGCAAAATCTAAACACTTTCACGTCTCGTCTTGTTCTATGTCTGTCCCTGTCACACCTTCAGTTTCCACTGAACGTCCAGTCCCAATATCAATGAGCTGTTTGATATAAACACAGGCGCATCGAGAAAGTAATCTTTATTTCAAAAGCAGAGCCAGGGAATGTAAGTTGCAAGGGCTTGCTCTCGGCTGGGTAATGAGACACCACGGTCTCATCATCCTGATTATCATATAGACTGATTCCACAAATATGCACCGTAACAGTTATTACCAATCGAAATGTCCCAATGAATACCGTGACTGTCAGAAATATCAGGGGAGAGTAGCTTCGACCCCTTCCTCACCGAGGGACATTTTGTAAAGAATGTCCTATTACTTCACAAACTGACCACCTCGCAGTTGGCCATGGAAGTGTCTAGCACAAAAATGACCTTTGGCCCACTAAGTCTGCACCAGTCCCCTGAACTGTTCTTACCTCATTTGGCGTCACTTTGTTCAGAGGGGCAAACCTATTCAGTAATGGAAGTGTACAACTAAATGGGTCTTACCTGCTTTGGAGTTTTCTGCATTTTCCATCCCGAGAGGCGGTTGGTTGCAGATTCCTAACGTTCCTTATCTGAGCTATCTGCATTTCACCTAATCCTGCGATTTGAATTTCAAACAAGAAAGCAGAGAACAAACACTCTTCAAGTTCACTCTCGGCTCTCAATCACAGTCAGCAAAATACTTAACTGCATGAGGAATCCACGGTGGATTGAATGCCCATCGCCTCAACCATTTGGCCACATCTGCAGAAGCGCGCTACTAAACTTGTTTCAAGTTCTCCCTCCCTGTGGAGCTGAGGGACAGGCAATCATTGTTCGGTTTGATTGAATTCAATCACCACAGTTTCGACAGGGTTAAATGTCAGGACATGTTTGGACTGTGTAATCAATGTCGATTGTTGAAATGGTCATTCAGTTAAAAAGAAAGGGAGAGATTGCAGGAGAAACTAAACAAATCTGGCAGCATCTGGGGAGAGACAAACAGAGACAACGATTCGGAGCTTCTCCAGGAGTTTCTCAGAACTCTATTTTCTCTCACAGGTAATGTCATACCTGCCGAGTTCCTTGAGCAGTTTCCGTTTTTGTTTGAGATTCCGAGTGTCCACAACCCTCAACAATACAGAAACGCATTTGTGGTTCTTCACTGGATTTGGTTTCCGTTTGGGTACATATTACTGACCCTATTAAAAACCCGAAAGTGCACGGCAAAGGAGTCGGATGGATAAGAACAGCGGCCGCTCCATGCGTGGGTACACCCTCTCGGTTAACAGCCAAACGAGAGGACTAATTGCTCCATAGAGGCTGGGGAGTCCCTTGTAGTAGGCCCCTTGCAGGATCTCTTAAAGCAAACTGTCAGTGAATTCAAGCTTTTTCCTGCCCTTCACATAATGAAAATTGTCTTCAATTTGTTTGACGTTTCCAAAATTAATCCTGGAGCATTCATTGTGGACAATGGGAACAGTTTGATCTCACACTTTGGAGACACGTGCAAGTCACCGGGAACCAGCTTTCCTAAAACTGGAACCTTCTCCCTTCGAGCCTTATGAGGAATACTTTTCTGACCTCAGTAAAAACCCGGAACTGTGTGGACAAAAAAAACAGGTTGTGTGAGAACAGCTGTCGCTCTGTTCCTGGCTCGTGGGAGAACAGCAACCTGTCAGTGAAGAGCCGAACGCACTGACTAACATCGTCACAGAGACTGATGAGCCAACGGCATCACTGATCCGCAATGCAAGCTGCAGCCTGCTCCTCCCATATTGACAATCGTCCTTAATTAGTATGACTTTTCCGAAATAAATCCTGGGCAATTCAAGGTGAAGACATGGTAATAGTCTGATCCCACCCTTTATACACACACGCAAGACACCGGAAATCAGTTATCCTCCTCCTGGGATCGTCTCACTCCCAGCCTTTCAGTGTCCTATCTGTTCCCGCGTTTTCTAATTGCCCCGGAGATGAGATGAGATTTAACATCCTGACGTGCAGGAACGTGAATCCATCAATGTCACAGATCAATTCATGTCCGGAGTTCATCAGAGTCAAAGCACCGGCCTCCGAAAGAATGGAAAATTTTCTAAACTGTCTCTGACCAGTCGGCCATTTCACCCTTCATTTTCCTCTGAATCCGCGTCCAAAGGAATATCGAAAGATTCACAAAGCTCGAGGCTGGGATTTCTGTTTTGCTTGTTGACAGTTTTCCCACTAGACAAGTGGCAACATGTTCCCAGAATCTTTCCACAATCCTCTGCTTTGCACCATGTAGAGAGACAAATAAACCTCCTTTTCTGGAGAGATTCACGACTCGGGGAACGTTTTGTTTGGAGCAAAGAAGATTAATGGGAGATTTATTGGGGACGTTTATAATGATGTGGGAGAAAGAGGTGTGGATGGGCGAGTAAATGGTCAGGAGGAACTGCTGCCTCTTAAGAGGGCAATTGACCAGCGGACGAGGAGTGAAGACGTTTAATGGAAAAACACAACTTGTTTCAAATAAACTCAGTGAAACCTATATATATCCCATCCTTTTTTTTATCATCTGTTGATAGAGAGACAGAGATAACGTTTTGAGTCAGATCCGTTTCGGGTTCCGAACGCAAGTTTCCTGTATGTCAAGAAATGAGCAGACCTGAGAACATATCGAGTTGTTGAGACGGTTTTTCTGGAGTTGCAGAGATAACTCATCCAACAAGAAATCGTTTAAAATCAACTGTGAGGGGAACATACTCGGCATTGATGAGAGATAGAATGGATATGAGGATCCATTTTCATGAGTAGAGAGATTAATAATATGGCAATGGTCGAGTAATAAAGATGCACTTTTATCGCGCCTTTCAGCTCCACTACAATTACAGGCACTGAAGCACCTGTGAAGCAGATGTGAAATTGTAAATAATAATGTGCCAATCAGGGCAGTTTGTTCAAACAGAGGTCAAAAAAGAAAACTCAGAACTGGTTCTGGAGACGCCAGTGAGATTATCTTTTACTTTAAAAGATTTTCTGCTCTACTTAATATCCAGAATAGTGAAGGACTGGAGATCCCAATCTCAGGGGAAGGGGTTGCACATTTCAGAAATGAATGAAGAGGATGTTCTCACATTCAGAGGGTAGCAAGTATGTAGAAGTATTTACAGCAGGGGCCTTTCAAGACTGGGTATATTCAAGGTTTCAATTATCTCTCTGTTAATAGCATGGAGCAAGTGGCAGTGTGAAATGTGTCCAAATTTGCTGACAATACACACGCGTGGGAGCGCATGTTATGATGAGATCGTGGCAATTTGCATAGGCATATGGATAGATTGGGTGAGTGGGGAAAAACTTGTCAGATGCAGTTTCATGTCCGGATTATGAGGTCATGCACTTTGGTCGGAAGAGTCAAAAGACAAGGAACTGTTAAAATCCAGAGAAAGGAGAAGAAACGTGTGACATAGAGGAATCTTACACATGGCACAAACAAAGTTTAGTATCATATTATTTCCCTGACAAAAAGGATGGCTTCCTTTCCGATTGCGAACAACGAAAGAGATGGTTTTCCAGGAAAGATAAAAATAACTGAAGCTAATAGCCGCATCGAAAATTTAGAGAAGACTTGGATCGTTCCAATGGACGACGTTGATGTTTATGGCTCTGTAACATTTCATTACAATGGGGCTGGGTGTGGGAAATAGGGGAGCTGGGGAGTGGAAGTCAGATTACCCATGATTACTCTCATCCTTCATCTGTCTTCGTCATTTTGTACGTTTTATTTCGCATTCTGGTTCCTGTGAGTGCCCTTGTAAACTGTACCCGCTGGTGACTTATTTCCCTGGTTGTTCTTCATCACGACCCGAAAGAATTCAACATTCGTTTCTCCTGAATCTCGGTAATCTCTGATCAAATATCACCAGAACCTCGATATTTTCCGCGTCTGTCTGCCTTCTTGCAATATTAATTGAGCCATCACTGTGTTACTGTTGTACAAATCAAGAACAAATCAAACAGCATCAATAGCATCTAGGTTCCAAACGCAGATAACTGCAGCCGCTCCCCAGAGTACTGCCAACTGCGCGATCACGAAAGCACACATTGAGCAGCCAGGAAACTCAAAACAAGAGAAACACTCTTGGGCTGCGGCCCTGGTTGTATTTCTCAATCAGCAATCGAATTTTACATTGGTGATATCAACACAAGGAACTAAATAATGCTACAGACGGAGGAGAAAGTGAGGTCTGTAGATACTGGAGATCAGAGTCAAGAGTGTGGTGCTGGAAAACACAGCAGGTCAGGCCGCATCCGAGGAGTAGCAGAATCGACGTTTTGGCCGAATGCCTGATGAAGTATTCATGTCAGAACCATCCATTCTCCTGCTTCTTGAATGCTGCCCAATCTGCCGTACTTTTTCAGCAACGCACTCTCCATTGCTGCAGACTGTCACACAATCCGAGCTTTCAGCCACGGAATCAGCGACACTCAGTGTCATGAGTCAACCTACTGCAGACATCTAGCAGTGGTGTTTCGTGTCAAGTTGATCTTCAAGAATGCGGATCGTGAGTTATAATGTTTCCTGCAGTCACTACAGGCAACATTGTTTGTCCAAATTTGTCCTGCCTTTGATGGGTATTTGGTCCATTTTTTGGTGAGTTGTTGTCAAATATTGTCTTTCGGTTTCTGTCTCATACATCCGAGTGGCCAGAGGAGTCTGGCTGTACGTGCTGAGACATACTTTTACCTATAATGTGGAGAGATTGGTTTGTTGGGTAATGGCATGTCCTCCTGGCATTGGTTTTGACAATGAATCTCTGGGACTATCTATTGTTGCAAAATATTTCTGGAGGATCCACTAAACAACACAACCCGCTGTCCCGAGTAGCAATGCACAGCGATGACGTGGACAACAGATTCGACTGGGACCACACAAAGTAATAGGGCCAGCTAAACAGAGGGCAGCCAGAGAATTTCTAGAATGACGAGACTCATGCAATGACTCCATCAAAAAAACATATTGATCTGGACCCAACATACTGGGGCATGCAAAAAACGACAAGTATTAGCAACTGAAAGCAGTCGGAAATAAATCAAACCAATTCGAAACGCTGCAGGACAGCAGCGCTTCACAGGAGTTTCATCTGCCTTGAGGATCACCGAGAAAGGGAAGGAAACGGCTGAAAACCAACTTCTCAAAACCACCCAACATCCCCACACCATCTGCACCCTTCACCGGAACTGCAGATCTTTACACGAACCTTGAAACCCTGAAACAGTCAGAGCCGCCCCAGCGGGAAAATGAACCCTGGCCTCTCACGTGACAACTGAGGTTACCAAACGCCACACGATGGATGTAAGAGCTAACTGAGCCTGCAAGCTACTTGTGCATGTTCTTGTCAATAACACCTGCTTGATTAACCTCATCTCATTTTACATCATTTAACGTTGTATGGCTTAAGCATTACAAATTCACAGTTAAGTATTTCTGGAGATTATCAGAATTTCTGCCGCTCTGACATATACAGACAGTGATGTCCAGATTCCAACCACTCCCCAGCTGATAAAGTTTTTTTAATGTAGATCTACTCGAACATTGATGACTCTTATCTTAAATCTATGCTTGATTGATCCATTCATCATCGAGAAATATTTCGTTCAGTGTACCCAATCCATGCCCCTCGTTATTTCCTACATCTCAATACTGTCTCCTCTCAATCTCTCCTGTTCGCACAAAACCAAGGCCAGTCTGTCTAAACTCTTTCATAGCTGAAGTTCTTCAATCCAGACAATATATTGGCAGATCACTTCCGCACCGTTTCCACAACTGTTATATCGCTTCCTTTATGTGAATTGCAGCATTGTACATAACACTCTAGCGAGAGACGAATAAAGACTTGAAATAAATGTGGGGAATTCACAAACATTAGTCTTTTCCAATAAAGTCTCTTTTCTTCGATACTGTTCTGTGTCTTTTTCCTGAATCCAGTGCTCAAATGAACTCTGGTCCATGCAAATCAAACACTTTACATGAGGATTGATAACCCAACCACATTATCTGATTGCATTAAGTGGCTTAAAGTTCCTCATCATGGTATTGGGGCAAGTTCACCCAACAAGAGAACAGCAGCAACACTAACTTAACGGTGTCAATGTGAAAGTGAATGTTAGTTTGTGCAATGCCCCAGTGGCATGGGAGGAGGGATGGAAATGAAGAATAGTAATTGGGAAAGGGAGAAACTTCTCCGATATTGGGTGCAGATAAAGTTTGAAGCAAAAATATCATCACCTTCGAGAGCATTTTAACCTTAAAAATTGATTGTTTCCTTTCTGCGTTTGTTTTGCAAGGGTTATGTGGAGTAACATGGAACAAATGCGCATTACTGATACTCGGATTTGAATGAAGGTTGCTGCGGCCACAATGCAGAGGACGCGCCACTATACGATCACATGAATAAATAACCAACAGTAAAAGCAATAAATGCAATGTCTGAGGTTGGCGAGGAATAGCACCACATGCACAAGAGGATAACATACTGAGATTGGGTTGTATCGTCATCTTCGATGTCCTCAGTGGCTGTGGAGATTCCATCATTGAGAATGTTGAAGACTGAGTTTGATAGATTTCAAGAAATGATTAAATGTACAGGCGTAGCACACAAATAGTTGAAATGTAAGTTTCAATAACAACGAAGTTTCGCATCGTTACTTTACCAGTGCCTCGAGACAAGGTAGCAACTAAGGTTGCACACTTCAATCACACCGGTTTCCAGGTCTGGAATCAGAGAAATTTAGTGACGCAATGGCGAAGATCCGATCGGAAATTGAGAATGGAATGAACGCGTGAATGTCTACTCTTTCTGCCAGTGACCAAGTCCGTGAGCATGCAGTCCTTCTATGAAGGCAGAGAGGCACGTGAAACGCCCAGGCTGGGAGCTCCAAACTCAGCCGGCGCAACTTCTGTTGACATGGAATAGGGAGCTGTGGGAGACGAGGCTCGGCGATCTAACCTCATCTGGATACACTTTAATTGATATGGCGCAGGAAACTTTGGGTTGATGGAACGTATCCTAAGCGATTTTAATCTGAACTGAAATAGTTTTTGGTAGCATACATTTTTGTGGATTGAGGGAGGATTTGACCCAGGGAATTGTCACAATTATAAATAAACATTTTGCAAAGACTGAACTCGTCTAGGAGTATCTGTGCATTGTGAAATGGGCGAAATATCAGTGCAGTCTGACATTTCTCATATTCTGACTCTGCAGTCGGTCAATTTTCTGGAAGGAATTTTAAAAATCTTTTATGTGTTATTCAACTCCCTGCTAGCTTGTTCTGGTCTGGTCATTGATGTAACATAAACAACCGAAAATTAATATGATGTTGGGATTCGGTTCGAGGTTCTCTCGAACTACGGAATAACAACAGGAGAGCAGAGGTGAAATTTTTCAGAACAGCAATGATCAAATTGAATGAATGGGCAGGCAGAGGGTGAAAGGAAGCTTCATGGGGATAAATGCCTTTTCTTTGCCAATGAAACTACCCGCGTCACAAAGTGTCTCACCTGGACTGACAGGAATGGAGTTTATAAGTGCTTCTCCATAGAGTGAGGCGGGGATAATGTAAACACAGCAAGCTCCTAAAAAAAAACAGAAATATTTGTTCTTTTCTGAACCTCAGTCCCGGGCTGTCTGAGATGACCTTTGGAAAATTATTTTGCACCATGTCAGAAGAGGAGTTACAGATTCGACCACGGAAACCAAATTACATATCAAGATAAAATCATAGCACTTTATTTGGTACATCCCCCCTTTTGACACATGGTCCTCACTGTGTGTTAATTGGCATGGAATGGGAATAATGATCGCGGTAGACAGGGTTTACCAATGGGGCCACACCACACCCATTACCTCATTCTGCACCCTGCCATTGTCTATTCACGCTTGTCGTTCGGCATGGCCTGCGACTCGATCTCCCATTAGTCTGCTTTAGATTACAAATATTTGACATACATATGTCAACTGATCACTTGGCGGCTGTTGGGCTGCCGTCCTTCCCGCTGAGTTTGCATTCGCATTGCCTTGAGAAATGGAATCGTACTTTTTCGTGTGGGCTTCACATTTACAGACAGTGAATGACTTAGGCGGTGGGACCTCTTCCAGGAGGTCGAAACTCAGGCAACGGTGTATTTTGGGCTTTGCAGAGTAGGTCAAGAAGCCCCTGGGTTTCCACAGAGTTCCACAATTATGTACAACCCCGTATGCATATCTGCTGTTGGTGTAAATATTCACTATCCTTCACTCAGCTAATTTACATGCCTCAGTCAAGGCAATCAGCTCCGCTGCTTGAGCTGACAGATGACAAGGGAGTGATTCCGTTTTGACTACCTCATGCGTACTTACGACAGCATACCAAACACAATTCTGGCCTGTCCGTTTGCACCTGAATGCTGACCCATTCACAAAAAAACGCCATATCCTGATTCTGAGTTTGTGAATCCTGCACGTCTGGTCTTGGGCTGCAAATTTTATTAGTTACAGCGACACAGTCATGTGAGTCTACGTCTCCTTCTGTGGGGAGAAGGCTAGCAGCATTACCGACGTTACATCTCGTTATTGTAATGTTAGGCATCTCCAATAGCACAGTATTGTTTCTGAGCCAACGTGCTGCCGACATGTGTGCTGTGTTTTGCTCGGAAACCAGTAAGGATGCATGTGGGACCAGGAGGGTTAATTATCCAAAGCCGACTGTGTCCCTGGACGCTACTACAAACTTTTTCAGCTGCAGCCACGGCTGGCAGGCATATAGGCAATCCTGCCGCTACGGGGACGAAGTTAAGCCAAAATGTAAGCTACCTGCCTCAATTTTCCCACATTATCCTGCATCAGCACAGATGTCATGCATCGACCGTTTGTACAAAAGGCTTGTTTGGATTCGGAATCCCCAGTGTAGGTATGGTTTGGAGCGCCATTTTCAATTCAACTGCTCCGGTCTCTGGTACTGCAACTCTTAGCCATCGGAAATATCATTTAGGGGGGCCTCAAGGGTTGTGTAATGTAGGATAAAAATTCTACAGTAGGAGCACATGACCAAAAAGAATAGCAATTGTTTCTTCGTGTGAGGCTTTGGAATTTGCTGGATCGCTTGAACTCTCTCTTGACCAATGGACTTCCTTGTTCAGACAAGAAGTAACCTAAGAACTTCACCTGTTGTTGCACAAATTGAAATTTTGCGAAACTAGCTTTGTGCCCATTCCTGGCTAGATGGCAGAGCAACGCAAGCGTATCTTTCTCACATTGTTCCTCTGTTTGGTGCTGCTATTAAGCATTCGTCTACATAGTGCAGAAGCGCTGAGCCCGGGGTTAAAACAAGAATCTCCAGACTCCAGCATCGAGCCTCATTAATTATGGCGGGGGACTCACAGTAATCTTGACAAAGTCGCGTGAATGTACACGATTTGCCTTTGAGTGGAAAAGTGAACCAGAAGTGACTTTCTGGGTGTACCAGTACACTAAAGAAGACATTTTCTAAATCCATGGCAGAGAACCATTTACTGTCTGGTGGAATTTGAGCTAATATAGTACAAGGGTTAGGAACATTTGGGGCGGGCGGAACAAGAGCATAATTGACTACCTGCAGGTCTTGAACAAAGCTCGTTTCCCTGAATCACCTGGAATGTTTGCCTTTTTGACCAGAACAGTGGGGGCTCTCACCGGTGATTATCCACAGGGAATTATCACTCAAGCCTTAAGGAGGGATGCAAAGTCGTATCCTTTGACAGCCTCTGGTTTTAACGAGTCTTGTGTTCTGCAAGAACGATACTCAGACTTCGGAGGAATTCTT
The DNA here is from genome assembly GCF_037043375.1 of Chiloscyllium plagiosum. NCBI lineage: Eukaryota > Metazoa > Chordata > Chondrichthyes > Orectolobiformes > Hemiscylliidae > Chiloscyllium > Chiloscyllium plagiosum. The sequence continues at coordinate 48,351,452 of NW_028270184.1, read as the reverse complement.
ATGGGGTTCACAGCTTCGTATGAACCCCACATCACGTTTGCCTTTTGCTCTGCGCTCAGTCGGGACCCTTCTTCATCTTGGGTCCGAGACATCTACCATAGCTAATCGCCAGGCTACCCTCTTGGTGGGGGTTACCTGGACTGCTCTATCTGCCTGAGTTAGCCAATTTAGTTTCTTCATATCTGTCCTTATATCTGCATTGAATCAGATACACACATCGTCGCTGAAGACACAATCTTTCGTTTCTTTGTGCCTGCAGTACCCATCGTCTCAAGTCCTGCCACCTCTCGCTGGATGCCTTCGCCAATGGTACGTGAGGAAAGGTGCCTTACACATCAAAAGGATAGGGTCTACTTGCCGTCACAGATACTCTGGATAAGTTTACACTGACTGCACAACTGTGATCATTCCAATAAACTTCGCACAATACTAACTGATCTGGTTTAACCAATCTCCTCAAACAATCCTTCTCATATGATTTGTAAGGGCCATCACGGTGTATGTGTGCTGTGCAGTGCAGCATAACCCCAGCAAGGAAATCTGTCTTAATGGAATTAACATGGTCACTTGATTGCTGGGCGAGTGAATCGCTTCCTAAACGTTTGGTTCTCTGGTTTAATCGCCACTCATAGACATGCATCGGGGTCGTGAATCGTAATTTACAGCTTGAGCTGGTAAATCTTCTTTTCGTATTACCTGCAAGCCTCTCAGGGTACTGCACAACCCGACCCCAATCTCACAATTTGATCGCAAGCCATTTGATTTAAAGGACAGATTTTCGACAATAGTAATGAGAATTGGAATGTTTCACCATTACTGGGTCCGCACAATAGTAGTGTGGTTAAGCTCTCTCGTATCACGACTCCTGATGCATCCACTGCGTCGACTCTCTCAACTGTGTTGATTTAAGGACTGACTATGTTGCTCCTGTATCTACCAAAAAGGTAACTAGCTCACCTTCCACAAATAATACATTTTCCCTTCATAGTAGAATTCGCTTCTTCTTATCAAAACCTCAAGTTCAGGGGCCTCAAACATTCGAGTTACTTTCCAGATACGGAGTTTTTTTTTCTCATTCCTTGACTGTTGATATGGTAGTTTACTGGCCTTGTAAATCTGCTATTATTTCGGCTTAACTTCACATTTTTGTTCAGTCTGTCTGCAACACTTGCCTCTGCAAGGTTAGGTACTTACTTATTTGTTTCCCTGTGCTTTTATTGGTTTCAAAATAAATGTTGGTTTTCCATTACAATGGACATCACATTATTTTACAGATCGCGGCAACAGCCAGGGCCGAAGTGCCTGTACTGCATTGTAACGTTCTATCTTGTAAGTTACATTTCCTGCTGGTTTCCGATATCTCTCCTTACTGTGGAAGCTTCTCGTCACATCTTCCAGAGATTTGTCTGCACTTCATTTAATCGAGGCAACTGTATTTCCTGCTCAGAATGTAACTTTTCTCCAATGGAGAGAGGAAAATGGTGTCGGTGACAAAACTGAGATCACTTACGTTCTGTCCAGAATCAACAAAAACTATCCCGATCTTCCAGTCTCATGTACTTCAACATTACAAAGTGTTCCCACGTTTCTGGGTCTCTGCCTGTATTTCCGATGAAGGGCTGATGCCCGAAACGTCAATTTTACTGCTCCTCGGATGCTGCCTGAACTGCGGTGTTTTCCAGCCCCACTCTAATCGAGACACTGTGTTCCAAGGCAATCATTTCAGTTTCTGGTCTGCTGCTGTGCTCTTCAAGACACAACACAAGCTGGAAGACCGGCAACTAATTTTCTACCAACAGACCATGCAAACATTAGGACCCAACCTCGAGTTCAATCATTTTAGAAACCGTCCGCCCTCTTCCACATTCTTCGTCCACCCGCCCTTCCCATCAGTTCCGAAGACGGATCATTGGACTCGAAACGTTCTTTCCTTTCTCATCAGAGATGGACAAGACCTGCTAATTTTGTTCAGACCTTTTGGCTTTTCTTCTGAGAACTTTGCTTTTCCGTTGTAATCGCCAGACTGCTGGAAGCGTCTGATTGCAGGAGGAGAATTTCGCTGGAGATGAAAAGAAAGGCAATGGCTTGATCACTCCCATTGTGAAGGTAGACGAGCTAGGCTGGGGATGTTTATCTAAGCGCAGAGAAGCCTGAATGAGAAACCCATTAACGTGCTCATTTTCTGAAGACGATAGATATGTGTGACAGGGATAAGCCTGTATTGGGAAGGAACAGAGTGACAGAAATGAAAGACAGGAGACAAGGATTAGATTTAGGAAAAATGCTTTCACCTATAGAGTATTGATTATCTGGAAATCATTATCTGAACATGTGGTAAAGCTAAGTATCATGAGAACGTTTCAGCAGTCTGTAACCGAACACTTGATGAGCCAGAGCACTAGTGGAGAAGGACCAGGTACTGGAAAGTGTGACGAGGACAGACAGGCACGAGATAGGTGTCCTGAACGCAATGCGTCAAAGGCAAACTTGTGTGCTTAAAACTTATTGCATGCGCGGCACTGTGGCGCCATGGAAAGCACGTTAGACTTCGACATTTCTCTGCAAGCTGCTATACAAAGGTTGTGGGTTCGAATCCCATCAGAGTCGAGTTTTAATTTATGTATTGCAAAGTGGTCAGACCAGACTCGGCTGCTCATCTGCAAAACCAGTAATATTCGTGCATAAACCCAACTGTCTCGAAACGGAACATTTTCCTCTCACAGATTTACATTTTCGATGTCTATTTATGGTAGAGATCGATAAATATCTGTTAGCCACTAGGCAACAGGATGCTGTGGATGGGCTGGAAAAAGACTTAACATTGTTGTGTCAGCCATGATGATATCGAATGACGTGGCGGGGCAGGATCGGTGTTAAGGATGGCCTCCTTCTGCTCCTTTGTGTCTGTGCTATTTCTGTCCCGAGTTTTTAAATAATCACAATGAGGACAATATGAATTAAACACCAAGTAATATTTTGGTCTCACCTCCACCTCGCTTCCCTCCCAGCTGGAATAGACAGCTCTTGTTTCAGCTTTAGATCAGACAGCGGAGGATTCTCACAAGTTCTCCTTCAGGCTGAATATTCTTCGACATAGGTTTCCATGTGGACAGATGGGGCAAGCAATTGCATGGTTGCTGGGGATTCAGGGGCAGATTTCCCCTTTGCTGGGCTGGAATTCTGGCCAAGGTAATGAACGTGATTTTCTGACATTTTGAATCTTACTCTGGATTCTTGCGACTTTACCAATTAAACTGAATTTCAATTTGCCTTTGCATAACATTATTCAATCTTCACTGTTAATAAAAACCATGCCACGTGCTCGTGGATGTAGTATGCTGAACATTGTTGATGTTGTGTGCAGTGTGAGTGGATGTGTCATATGAACATGCCAAAGGAAGTTGGTGAAATGTCAGTGAATCGAGTTCTCTGACGAATTGAAGCCGATAGAAGGAAAATCCCAATACAGTGGCGACATAACATTTCCTGTGATCAACGCAGGAAGCCACAGAAAACGTACGCAGTATTCAATAAAATCGATTTTCACCACATTTATCTGTGCCATTTTCCTGAAGTTGATGCTTCATAATCGATTATCCATTATCAGTATAACCTCCTCTGCACTATGTTTCATTTCAGGTCCACAGAAAAAAAATGAGTAATTGGGTTGAGGGTCCCAGTGGTAAGATCAGGAGACGTTCGTCATCATTAGACTACAGATCCAGCTGTGTAATTAGTTAGCTTGCTGTACTTGCATGACAGAATGGCAGTACATGAGCTGCCAAAGTTGCGCATTGGATTCTCGCCAGGTGTTTGTTTTACTGATAGTGAACAGAGATGATGGCAACTTCAAGCTGAAGAACAGTTCAAACACGGAATATTACACCGCTATAAAGTGCTTTTGGCACCAATGTTCCACCGACCTGTGATGCCAATCTGAAGTCCATCTGACCAGCATTTTGGCATTATAAACCGTAAGTTTATCCAATGATCATTTACTTGCCCTGAATTTTGGTGAGTCTACGACTGTTGAAGGCAAGGCGTTCTGCACCTTTACTACTCTCTGAGAAAGGAATCGACCTCGGCATCTATCACACTCACATTACATCGATGTGCCATTTTGCCAACCATCACCATTGAAGAAAAAGGCCTTCACTGTCTACCTTAAAGCAACCTGACTGACTGTGTGGAGTTTGCACGTTCTCCCCGTGTCTGCGTGGGTTTCCTCCGGGGGCACCGGTTTCCTCCCACAGTCCAAAGATGTGCAAGTCAGGTGAATTGGCCATGCTAAATTGCCCGTAGTGTTAGGTAAAGAGGTAAATGTAGCGGTATGGGTGGGTTACGCTTTGGCGGGTCGGTGTGGACTTGTTGGGCCGAAGGGCCTGTTTCCACACTGTAAGTAATCTAATCTAATCTAAAGTAATCTAATCTAATCTAAAAAAACCTCTGATCATCTTTTATGTCTCTATTAATTCACGTCTCAAAATTCTTATCTCAATCAAAAACAGCCTCAAGTCCCTCAGCCTTTCCTCGTAAGACCTTCCCTTCACAGAAGGCAATTTCCTAGGTAATCTCGTCTGCACCCTTTACAATGCTTTCACATCCGTCCTATAATGTGGCGACCAGAACCGCACGCAACTCCACAAGTTTGGCCATACCAGACAAATTTCTGCAGCTGCAAAGGGATCGTTTGGAATTGAAACTCAATTCCTCTCCCAATAAAAACGAACACACTGTGCTCATTGCAAACAAATCCATCAACGTGTGTGTTAACTTTCATAGTTTTATATACATGGACGCCGAGATCGCTCTGCTCATCTAAACTTCCAAGAATATTACAATTAGCCCAGAACTTTTTATTCTTGTTGCTCATTCTAAAGTAAATCACCTCACACTTTTCCACAATAATCTCCATATGCCACCGCTGAGCCCCGATCTGCAGATTATTCATGTCCGTCTGTAACCTGCAGCAGACTTCGGCACTGTTGACAACTCCATCGACTTAGTGTGTTCTGCGAATTTACTCATCAATCTACCCATGCTCGAACCCAGGTCATTTATAAAGGTGACAAACAGCAGTGGACCCAAAAAAGGAACCTTGTGGTACACCATGAGTAACCGAACTCCAGGATGAATATTTTCCATTAACTACCATACTCTGTGTTCTTTCAGCAAGCCAATTACTGATATAAACCGCTAAATCACCCTCAATCCCATGTCTCTGTATTTTATGCAACAGCCGACCGTACCTTCGTGAAAATCATATCCACCATGTTAACCACTTTACTCTCATCCACTTGTTTGTTGTCCTTTTCAAAGAGCTCAATAAAGTTTGTGAGGCACAACTTTCTATTCGCAAAATCGTGTTGACTGTAGCGAATCAACTTCTTCCTTCTTAAGTGATTATACATCATATCCCTCATAACCTTTCCCAAAACTTCACCTTCAAGGAAATACGGCTCACTGTTCTATAATTTCCAGCGTTCTCCCTACTCCTCATCGTGAAGAAGGGGACAATATTTGCTGAACTCGAGTCTTCTCGCACTAATCACATAGACACTGACGAAATAAAGTTGGTAGTCAATAGTTCTGCAAACTCCTCCCACGATTCCTAGAGAATCCTAGGATACATCCCATCAAGCCCAGGGGACAAATCTGTTTTCAGGCTTTCAAGAAGTGCGAACAACTCGTCTTTACGAATATCAATTTCGTTTATTCTAACAGATTGCATCTCAAAATTCTCTTCGACAGCATTGTATTTTTCATTTGAGATATGATGAAAAATATACATTCAGCGGCTCTCCTATCCTCGGACTCCGTTGACGACGTCCTCCTACTGTTCTTGATAGGCCCGAATTATATCCTAGATATTCTTTTATTCTTGAAATGATAAGAGAAAGCTTCAGGGTTTTAAATGACCCTGCCAACTAAAGACTTTTCATGTCTCCTCTTTGCTCTGAGTAGCTCTCTCTTTTGGCCCTTCCTTTCTAGCTTTTAATTTTCAAGTGCCCTAACTCAGCTTTCATATTACATGTTTACATGCACCGCCTTCTCCATCTTGACAAGAAATTCAACTTGTTGAGCAAAAATGACTCCCTGTCTCAACCTCATACTCCCTGCATGACGCACACATACTTATCAAGGGCATGCAGGAGCGCTTCCCTGAACAAACTCCATATTTCAGGTGTGCAAAACCCCTGCGTTTACTTTCCCATCTGGTTCATCCTAACTCTTGCCTGATTGCATCATACAGGCCTTTCTGCCAGCGGTACCTCATGCTCTGCGATATATATATATATATATATATATATATATACCTCTCCATCACTAAATAAACATACCGAATTGTGGTCAGTATCATCAAAGTGTTCACTTATCTCCAAATCGAAAAGTTGACTTGCTTCATTACGCAGTACCAAATCCAATGTGTTTTTGATTCTTGTTGGCCTGTCGACATGTGCGTCACGAAACCCTCCTGCACACATTGGACAAAGACTGACTAATCAGAGCTCCTCAAACAATAACATTTCCAATCAATATTTGGATAGTTAAACTTCACCACTACAACTACCTTGTTACTTCTGTTCCTATCCAGAATCATCTTTGCAATGTTTTCCTCCATATCTCTAGAACATTTTGGTGGTGACCTCTACTTGCCTGATTTTAATCTCAGCCCATTCTAGTTCAGCAGATTGAGTCGGGTCCTCACCAAATATTCTTTCTGCTACCATAA